>NW_007730109.1:49968-82427 GCF_000696425.1 Galeopterus variegatus | reverse complement strand
TCCCGTTGCCGGTCCCCGGTCCGGTCCGGGGGCAACACTGAGGGTTGCAATCCGTTGCCGGACACGGAAAAAGACAAAAGACCAAAAAGAAAAATATTCTTTTTTTGGTTAAAAAATTGCTATTTAAAAACTAGAATAATTATTAGTTTTCTTAGAGGTTTTAAAAAAATATGTATTTAAAGAGGTGGGTGGATAACTATAACTTTTTAACAAAACTGGAATCATCTTGAATATATAAGTATTAAATCTTTTCCCCTTAATACTATAGTGTGAGATTTTTTTCATTTCATTAACATTCTTCAAACACAAGATTTACAAAAACTATAAATGTTTTAATGGGCATTCATTAATTACTTCTAAATATTTAGGTTGTTTTCCAATATTTTAGTATTACAAGTGACGCTGTGATAAACACTGACATCTTCAGCCCCATGATTACCTTCCCTGTGCCCAGCACCCATATCACTGTTCCTGCAAGGTAGAAAAAGGAGCTCCCGAGTCCCAGAGCTTTCATTCTGACACTGAAGCTCATTACTTGGTACCACTGCCAAGGACAGAAAATCTCCCTCTTGACACCCTTAAAGATCAGAGGAATCCCATCTTCACAGTGGGGCAGGGAGAGTTAAGGGTTCAAAAAGAAATCAGAACTGAAAAAAAACATAAATCTAGGTACAGTGCCACAGAAAGGGCTTATTAATTAGATAATATCTGAGGACCTTTACCCTGTTCTTAGGGACATCTAGAAATGAGTGTTCCTAAAGACAAAGGGAATAAGGCAGTTGAGCTATGCTACCATCCGCTTTTTGCTTTAAATTGAACCAGAGTGGTACATTAAAATGTCCAAATAATTTTATCCCACATCTCAATTTCCCTTCCATTTCAAATCTCACAATAAATATTAGCATGGATGACGAATGTGAGCAAGATCTAAAGTTAAACTTTTACCAGCAATCTACATACATGTTTTCAAATATTTATGACTAAATTGAAATACTTAATGTGGCCTACGGGTAAAATATTGAGAAAACTCAATAAAAAACTCACTCTCCAAAAGAAAAGTTCAGTAAACCTGGTGAGGCATTTCTTAAGCTATTTGTTTTATCCACCAATGATAAATAAGTTTCATTTTACAATCTTAAAGTTTGATCTTAAAACCTGGTAAAACAGCCTGTGAAATCAAATGAAAGTAACTTGTTTTTCAAAGGGCTAATTAAGATATCCTGAATTCTGAGCAGCAGTTTTATTACTGTCATTTACAGAAATTTGTCTTAAACATCTGACCCTTTCTCCTCAAAGAAAATGGCTTCTATTAATGGTTGGCATAATACCATAAAACTTTGGAAGGCAAAATCATCTTCTGAGAGATATGTTTCTATAGATGTTTTAAACAGCCAAATAATCTAAACAGATATCACTATATCCCTTACAGTAACTGCAAGATGCAAAATGTGTAACGCAATGTAGGAAAACCCAACCAAAAATATTTTTAAAAGGCATTATATTCATTTGTTAATAGTGCCAGATGACTATTTATTTAAATGTTTGAACAGGCAAGTCTGCTCTTAAGATTATTAAGTCAGCATTACAGCAGAAATAACAGCATATTCTTAGAGGTCAGACATCTTAGAGGTCATTCTACCCCAAAGCATCCACATTATTTGCTCATATCAGAGTCCTTAAGGGCCGGCCCGTGCTCACTCATGAGAGTGCGGTGCTGATAACACCAAGGCCACAGGTTCGGATCCTATATAGGGATGGCCGGTTAGCTCACTGGCTGAGCGTGGTGCTGACAACACCAAGCCAGGGGTTGAGATCCCCTTACTGGTCATCTTTAAAAAAAAAAAAAAAGAGTCCTTAATAGGTATATATCAAGTTAGCATTACAGAAGGAAAAATCAATACCCTTTTTGAAAGAAAAATCTGACACTGTCATCACTATGCTACAACACAAACTGGGGATCTTCAAGTGATATATGAAAAAACGATTATCTCCCAGGAACTGGAATAAAGGCCCTGAGAAGCCACCATGGCAAGGAATCCACGTACTGATAGGAACAGACTATGATCCCAAGCAGTACTGTCATTACAGCTGGGTTAAAAATGCTCATTTCAATCAAATGTGACACCCCGGGGTAGTGGTGGTGGTGGTGGTGGTGGTGGGGTCCGCAAAGTGCAGTTCTCATAGGATTAGGAATTCCTCTTTTTGCAGAATCTTAGGCAAAACAGAATCAGATTTCTAGTGAATATTCCTAAAAGTAATTTTACTTTTACAGAGTGTCCATTACTTGTACCTTCATAAATGGTTGTTCTGCATTTCAGAAATTCTCTTTGAATATCACAAATTTTAAAAAATTAAATCTAAATTAAAATGACAAACTGACATTAGTCAGCACTGTAGAACTGGGCCACATTTTGCTGCCTTATTATAGTCAAATTATAGCCATGGCTGTGTCCTGGGTCTGCATATGGAAATAGAAATAGTTCAGTGGGGCCTCCTGGTTTGTTATTAAGCCATCGGATTACTGGTTCTAATTAAGGATCGTGTTACTGGCTACCACACAGTTATTAATGTGCATTATTGCCATTATAGGAAGTTCTGACCTCTGCTGTGAGTCACCTGGAGTAAAATTTAATTATCAACCAGAGAAAAAGGGAGTAAGGACAACATCAAATAGCTTCTTGTGAGGCATCTGTGATTGTAAAATACTAGTTTACAATATTTGCTTTGCCTTAGGAGAATAATTACAACAAAACCCCTTTCTAAAACCTGAAAATGATTCATCCAGAAAGTGAGACTACAGTGTATCTATTTTACTTTCCATATGTTATTAGTTCAAGAAATTATATACTATACTTTTCAAAGTTCAAGGACATGAGCTACAAAAACTCAGTTGACTGAAATTAGGCTAAAGTTTAAAAACAATATTGTAGGACTTGCCAACACATATTTTAAAACTGCATATATTTTCTATGTTATCCTTTGTTGGCCAAATGCTTATTCATATCTTTCGAAGATATTATTTTTGTTTGGTGCCAGAGTAATCAAAATGATGATAAGTAATTAGGAATCTGAATAATTTGGAATCAAGGAAACAGTTGTTACCACTTGGATGGACTTTTTTTAAAACCTGAAAGTTATGTTTTTGAAAAGTCCACATGAAATCAATAAAACTGACCTATTTCTGATATTTTAATTACAAAACTACTAATTATCTCACACAGTCCTCAGAACAGCTAGTAAAGTAGGTAAAATAGGTAACTTGTCAGCAGCAACACTAGGGGAGCAGCAAGTACTACTAAGAAAGACAACACTTTAGTCCTCTAGAAACTTTAACCCAAGATTAAGCACTTACCTTCCTGAGATATTTTCAGTGTAGCCATACCCAAAGGCAGAAGATGGGCAGACACATTTTTGCATTCCTTTCCATATATACGATGTTGTGCCTGCCTTGATGAGCTCTTTAACCTATGACTCTAACACTATAAATACTGATGTCTTCTATGAAGATGCAAACTATTCAAGAGGAGGAAGGCAAATTTTAATTTTCGAGAGGCAAGTGTATTGAAATAGCAAACATTTTACAACTATGCCATTTCACATCTATTTACTGAGTGCCTACTATGTGTTAGCATTTAGTCTAGACACTAGAGAGAAGGAAAGAAAAGAAAAGCCAGAATTATAATACAAGGGGGTAAGTGTTAGGTGCACTGGGCTACAAGAGTCTCTGCTTGTTGACTTTAGCATCATCCCATCATTAGTACAATGTCTAACACACAGGAGATGCTCAAATCAAAGTTTATTAAATTGAATCTAGTATACAATGACTCCCCAGACTGGATAGGTGATGCATGACCAATCTTTAACTTAAAATATGACAATGATAAGTGTAATAGAAACTTGAAGCTGTGACCATGGGTTTAGTGGTCTACATGACATCTAGGATATGCCTATATATCTCATAAAAATGAACTTAGAATGTTAGTATTTTATACTTACATCACAAAAAAGGAAACTAAGTCATAGGCAAATTTGCCCAAGGTTACACAGTCATTTCAGTAAAGCTGAAAGTAGAACCCTTTTTCTTCCTGTCGTGAAACCCACAATGCTAAGTTGAGTAACCTGTAGGACATAAAGGTCCTAGAGACTAGTAGACAGAAACATAAGACAACAGCTCAGAAAAGAGAGCTACACTAGACATTTCCATATCAGAAATTATCAGTTTATGAGGAGCAGCTGAAAATACATGAGAGGGAGGGAAGAGGGAATTGTCAACATTTAAAGGGAGGAACAGTTAACCTCTAAGGAAAGGCTAGTAGTTTCAGGGGACACAATAAAGCGTTCTTCTGGGGGACCTGAAACTGCCCACTCCTGAGGGAAGTTAGGATACCTGAAGTAAGCATTACAAATTCATATTCAATATAACATCATTTTCATTTTAAAGAAGAAGAAACTAAAACTTAAATATTTAGTATATTTAACTGGTAGGTTTACCTGAAATCAGGTCTTCTGCTTCTAAACTGACTCCAAATGATACATGTTATCCTTTACTTATTCATTGAGAAGACAGCCCAGTAAATTATATCCCTTAAAATCCCATTAAAAGATCAGAGAAGTTCTTCATGGATGGGAAGAATGGGGATAAGTTTGCCAGTGTTTATTCTGATTGTTTAGAGTTTGTTCTAATTGCTAAATAAATATTTTGATGTCAGCTGGGAAGGGGGTAGTGAGTAGTTCAAATTATCTTCCCTTGTAATGCCAGGTTTAAAAATTTAAGAAAGTTGGATATCACTCTAACAGTCTAGGCTATGCCAAGCATGGTGTAAAAATTAGTATTATAAGGAGACAGTGACTGTTCAGAGTGAAGGACTGTGTTATTAACTTCAACTTGGATCTCCCAGACCCTAGCATATATGCACTCAATAGATACTTGCTGAATTACTTGATAAACAAAGTTCTCCAAATCTTAGAAGTCTTCTCCAGTCTTTAGGTTCTCTTCAACCACTGAATTTCTCCTGTGTATGCCCATTCTTAAAAAAACATTTAGTTAGAGCTTCAGCTCTTGACCTCTTTTGGTCTGGGTCTTTATAATTCTTATCAGAGATGGGCTGCAATACTATTCACCACTGGAATGGACTCTTTACCATGGATATGCCAGTCCAGATGTGATACTAAAAATATGTAACTCCTGGTATGACACAGACCGACCAATCAAAGTGGGCAGCAACTAGTAGGCATCCTGGTGCTGAATGCGGGCCCTGCTTTCCTATTTTAAAGACGAAATTTTGTTTATCAAAGTTATATAAAATAAGAATCAGAACATATCTTTAAAATCCAGATAAACTGCAGAAAATATCCAGCTCTCCATTACATCTATTTTAAAATTCATCCTAACTTGGCCTGAACTGCCACATTCTCATTCTCTGTCCATTCCTCCTAAAGATATATTAACCAGCACAGGAATGGGGTTTGAGTGAAACAGCAAGCAAGCAAAAGATACTTAACTCCCTCAATGATACATGCTACGACTGAATCTTTCATTTGTTTGAAGCCTCTTAATTAAGACTTCATTTGTAGCCAGTAACTACAAAGAAAAATAAAAGGTAAGTATTAACTCCCTCAATGATACATGCTACGACTGAATCTTTCATTTGTTTGAAGCCTCTTAATTAAGATTTCATTTGTAGCCAGTAACTACAAAGAAAAATAAAAGGTAAGTATTAAAAAAAAAAAAATTAAGACTTTGATGGCAATACAATGCAATGAAAGAACTGAAGAACAGAAGTCAGTCTTATTGTATCCAATGACACGATCCTCTAAACACTAGAGTTCTGAACGAAATTTCTTAAAATTACCTTCCAAAAAACACCAGAGAGAACTCTTGCTTTTCATTTGGATGCCTTAATAAATTTAAACTAAATGTAATTATTATGCAGAAGTTCTTAAAAAAAAAAAAAGCAAACTCTGCAAAAGAATGGTTACAAAAGAAAATTCACTGCTTCCTTTTCTAGGAGTACTAAGAAAAAAAGATCTTATCACCAGTGAAAAAAGAAGTGTAAAATCATTGTCAGAGAGCGAGTCTTTGTGCTTTAACTAAAATCATGTAACAAATTAATTCATAGAAAGAATGAATGACTATGAACTAAAGGAATAAAATCACTTTTAGTATTAATGCAGAGGTGGGACCATGTCTTTTCTTTTCTAAGGCTGGTAATTAATTGCTTATAATACTAAAGCAATACTTTATTGCCTCTGTAGATATAATAATTCAAATGGTTCAAAGTTTCAATGAAAAACCCAACATTATCACTCACAAGACAATTCAAACCACATAACCAGCAAAGCAAATACAAACTTGTCAAAACACAAGATTCTCAAACAAGTTTTCATGTAATGGTATAACACCACACTGTGCTTCTTTATTTAAAGACTATTTTTAACCCTATTTTTATCCCCATTTATAGCATCCATGTGATATCCAGTGATTTAAGAGATAGCCACAATCATGAATTTCACTGATATAAAAGATCAAGTAAGATTGTAGAACTGGAAAATTATTCTAAGCAGAATGGTAGTGAACACAAGACAGTAGTAGGTCTAATCAGATTCCTCACTGGAGATCAACAAGTACTGGTATAAATAACCAATCTTAAGTACTGTGGGTGAAACCAACTTGAAGGTCTGCCCACCAATTTCCCTCCACGGAATGTGCAATTTTGAGAATTACACTCTTACTGATCCTAACACCATATAAAAGCACTTTCACATATGTTATCACATGAATCATCACATTTCTAAACTAAGGACTTTTGCTATATTTCATGGTCAATATCTCAAATCTAGCCCAACAGCACACCAATCAAGGTTCTGATATCCCTGAATAGAATGTCTTACACTTTACAAAGCTCTTTAACATTCTATGACTGAGAAAGGAGGATAAAATATACAATAACAAATTAAGACACTATCCATTGCTTGGAGAATGGGCAGGGACAGTATTTCTGAGCTTTGACCATTCTAGACCAGAACAATAGCCTGCACAGTCATTATCTCTAATTTAATTACCTTAAACCAAGTTTTTCTTGGTTAACTGTGACAAAGAATGTCATCTATTGCACTAAAAACATAGTAAGAAAGGACCATTATATAAATCTACCAAAAAACAATATGGGGTATTTTTTTAAAAGAGTATATGCATTTGATACCCAAAATGTTCCCCAGAAGACATTTCAAAAGGTGCCTCATTCAAAATATCCTCTTCACCAGAGGAATGAAAAGATTTCTAATTGATGTTTTTCACTATTTTATTTACAAGAGTAAAAATGACATTTATCCATCTATGCACTCAACCATGAAAGGTTTTTTTTTTGTGTGTGTGTGTATATAGTTATATGTACACACATATGTGTATATATGTACAGCCTGTCCTGTTCTAGAAAGGACTTACAGTAGCTTAAAAGAGACAAACTTTAGAAGATAAAATAAAGGTAACAAACCACTGGTAAGGAACACAGGACAAAGGCAAAAATGAGGCAGGAATGAATCGGCTTTGACAGAGGTCGATTGTTTCAAGTACCCGACTTCTCATCAGTAGTTGAGCCTAAAGAGCCTGTCTCATGACTAGCAACCAGCACTGATCAAATACAGCAAATGACCTGGAGATGAAACACCTGACTGACAAGAAATCTATCACAGGCAGCTCTTCAGCATATGCATAGTTCAACAATAAGTGGTTCTAACAAAGACTCTGAAATGCAAGTGTTAAGTGTAACTTGAATCACGATAACAAAATATATCTCAATGTATCTTATTGCTTTGAAAATGAACAATTCATATAAGATATATAAGGTAAAAATCTATAATCAGAAAATGATTAATTTGTATAACCTATTTCTTGACCTTACTGGAAGATAGCCTAGTTAATGAATACTTGGATTTATTAATGTTGATATTTAATACCAAAAAATCTGAAATAAGCACCGTTCTAGGTCCCTAGAAAGATGCAGAATAACCCTTTCTATTATCCCTTTACTGGATCACAGAGCTGGAAGGGATTTGCCAAGAGTTTCAGAAAGCTTTCATCTTACATGCCAATTCTGATGAGTTACTAGAGGTTGAGTTGTGTAGGGAAGGATTCTAAGGCCCAGCCAGGCCCAGCAGGAAAGAGTGTTCTCATCTATTTATTAGTGATTCTGCTAGGGGAGAGGAAATGAGGCAGTACATGGACACTTGTTTATTCCTGATCTCTGGTTCAATTTGCTGATGTCACAAATGAAGAGCTGAAAGCTTAAAGTGGTTGGTTACTTATTTACCATTTCTTGATAGATTTATTTATTTGTAGCCTGCCTTATTACAAAAAATACTTAATGTGTTACAGAAATACACATAATAAGGTAATAAATAGATGAGAAAAATAGGTTGAGAAAAAATTATATACATCTTGGGGGAAGGTAAAGTTCATCCTCGTGTCAAATTCTAAAGCCTTCATTTTCACCATAGCCTTTCTCAGCACTGTAATCTATATCCTTTGATATTTTAGTTGCTCATCTCAGTGGGAGAGAAAGAGAGAGAGAGAAATACGTACCTCAGAAATAGGTACCCAAGTTTGGCCATCAAAATAACAACATCTCTGTAATTAGGGTTTGGGGCCCAAACAGCCTTCCTTTGTGCCATATAGAGCAGCATTTAATTCAGTCAAAAATATTTACTGATATTTGCTTATAATAAGTAAGCAAATTGTACAGTATATTAGGTAGTGGTATCATGACCATTAAATCCTAAAAGGAAAGGGAGGTTGAGATTGAGAATGCCAAGGTGATGTGGGGGCAGACTACAATTTTTAAAGGGAGGCCAAGGTAGGTCCCTTGAGAAAGTGACACTTGAGCAAAGTCTTGAAGGACACTAGGGAATGAGTCAGGAGGATCTGGAGGAGAGCAATGCAGGTAGGGGAGGAAAAACCAACGCAAGGGTTGGAAGGCGGCAGCACGTCCAGCATGTTTAAGAAATGCCGAGGAGTGCACTACAGCTGGAGTGAAGTGGTGGAGGAGAGAAGGGGGGATAGAGTCAGAAAAATTACCGGGAGAGGGGGTGGGTAGTATAGGATCTTTAGCCATCGTAAGACTTGTGAAAGTCTTAGTGGAAAAAAAAAAAAAGTGAAAAAGCCATTTGCAGTCAGTAAGCCAGGACTCCTGAGTTTCTTTGTCTTTGGAGACAGGGCTACCTGTACATTTTGTGCAGCTGTGGGCAGCGGCAGGGTACACAGATTTTAGGGACACGTCCAAAGATACTTATCTTTATGGCTCATATGGGCCCATAACATGAAAAGACCTGCTCAGATTGTGACACACCCTGGCAACTGTGTCAGTGTGGTGGCAAGCATTCCTAAGATCGTGCCGCCAGGGAGGTTCATAAAGTCATGGCAAGACAAGTGGAGAATGAAGTGTTGCCTAATTTGCTGCAGTTCAAGATCATTTACAAAGTGTCATCTCACTTCTCTTCAATGTGGCATTAAAATTCTTCCACCATGGACATTTGTTAGAAGTGGGACCCATGGAGGAGACCTTGGTCCAGCAGTATCAGAGGTCAGAAAATCCATAAATCTATGGAGTAAGACTGAGGTACAGATGAACCCTATAAGGAAGTAAAAACAGTCCTGAAACACTCTTAACTGATCTATCAATACTGTCTATGCAAGCCTATCTAGTAAGGCTGGTGCTGTTATAACAGACATCCAAAAGAAAGGAATACAAGGGAGAGGGGAGAGGAAACTAATTAGCAACTACAGCAAGATGAACTACTTCCAGAGGAAGAATGTTCTTTCAAGCTCAAGGCTGAGAATTTATCAAGGAATTAATCAGGAACTCACAGCACACATAATAAAGCAGATGCATAGCCCATAGCAGGTTTATAAGCTAGAACCAACAATTTGAAATTATGATTTGTTAAGCAACAAAAACACAGGTTAAATAAACTTCTGCAACTAAAACATATAATCCAGGCAAGTTGCTGAATGTTTCCTGTCTTCAAATATTAAAAAGAGGGACAATTAATTTAAGGCCAAAGCAAATTCCAAGTGAGGATGCGTGTAAGAAAATCACATTTTTTTTTTCTTTTAAAAGATGACCGGACCGGTAAGGGGATCTTAACCCTTGACTTGGTGTTGTCAGCACCACGCTCACCCATTGGGCCAACTGGCCATCCCTATATGGGATCCAAACCCTTGGCCCTAGTGCTATCAACACCACACTCTCCCGAGTGAGCCACGGGCTGGCCCAAGAAAATCACATTTAAAAAATATTCCTTTCACTGAAGATATCAATCAAGCTAAAAGTGGCTGGAAATCATGATTTTGAGTATCTGTTGACTTTAATGTTTATTGACAGTTCAGAGAACTGCTGTGCATCCACATTTCTTTGTAGGGCCATTAAGAGAAGGGATCAGATTTTCCTTTCCAATAATGCCATTAGATATCCAAGACATCAACATTCCCAAGTGAGCCACTTTGATAAGAATAACGATTGCTGGACAAGCTGACAAAAGAAGACCAAGCAACACTCCTACTGTGATCTTAAGAGAGGTACTCAAACAGAGAGCATGAGAAACATTTATCTATACCTCTTCCTCAAAAAAGTTTGAGGCTGCTGGCAAGAATATGTGCAACACCACAAGACAGAAATAGATACAGAGTTCAAGGTGAAGGGAAAATAAACCCAGGAGTAGAGTTATTCCACAGAAATGAGAACTGGAAAGTGAGATCCTGCAAAACTGCCCTTGTGGAAGCAAACTTGACTTAGAACTTCTCAGTCAACATAAAAGGAAATACAATTACAAAACTGAGTGTTCTTTAGAGTAAAACCAAGTCCTGGGCTCAGCAGAAGTTCTGTTTTTCCCAGCCCTAAGGCCGGAGGGAGCTTCCTCATGTAGGAAGGGTCACACCCTATGTACAATGCCGGGTCAAATGATCACCTGGGCTGGAGTACCCTGGTGCAGGCCGGAATTCTACAAGGACAAATAGCTATGTGTTTTTTTAACAATAAATTTTAATATGTTGCTGACCATGCCTATATTAAGCACTTCAAGTGCAGATGCTGCATAAACGTGCCCTGCCATCTCCTTCACATACATTTGAACTTCTTTACAAAGGAGTCACTGATTAGGAAAGTTGTAACTCTGCACTAGTATTCTTTTGGAAATTCAAGTCTGCTCATGTCCATTCATATAAAATTATACAAACAACCTGCATACACATCACGTTCAAACAAACGCCCGGTCAGGAGCAGGTACAACTAGTTGGCATACACTCTCACCATGATCTAATAGCCAGCTGTACAATAACAAACTGCCTATCAAGGTTGAATCATGGCAAAGTGACATCACTGACTAGTACTGATTCCATGTTTTAGATGCTCCTGGTCTGACATTTAGATTTATTATGAGGCATGTAAATAGCTGCATTATTAGGAGTTCAAACAAAAAAATTCTGGTTACTTCTAGCTTCTAGATCAGATTTACTCAAGAGGATACTAAGATAAAATGAGCTATTAAAAATTACCTTTTGCAACTATTTATGAATGTGAATAAGGATTTCCCACATGCTGTCCAAACAAAATGAAATACAAAAGTAAATCAGATATGTTAAATTAGATGCTATTGATACAGTTCTGCAACTATTATCCAGGAGCCCTGATCTCAAATTTTCGAGTTCATCAAAACTACCTTACACTTCTCCCTGATGAACTTTGTAAACATTGCAAATTTGTACTTATAAAACATATAATTAAACAAGTACTACTTTTAAACATTTGTATATGTAGTTCTGTTTAAGGGTCATTTGGTTAAAGGGCTTTTCCACTTAATTTTTTAAAAAGCAAGCCTGCTGAGGTAGGTTTGTTACAGGTGTGAGGAGATACTGGTTCCATCAACCTTTGGAGACTGGGTGGGGCCTGTCACTTCCAGCAATGAGCAGCTTTATCCATTGGTAGCAATCCAATATAATGTAGTACGATACCAATATAATGTAATACAAATATTATTGTTTTCTCTGTGTGCCATGACAAAGAAGGAAGCTCTGCAATGAACAAAAAAGCTCCAAATCCTTCAGGCAATTCTCTATATCTGATTTCTTACAACAGCTTTTGACAAGAGCTGGGCAGTGGAGAGGACAAAGTTAAGTTCTTTGGCAAAAAACGGAAGTACAGATTTTCATACCCATGGTTAAGGGCAGAGCTGAGGATAGAGTTTACATTCACTCATGAAAAGTAAAGAGGCAAATCAAGATTGGTAGGTGTTTCAGGAGACACGGGATCTACTCCCAGGCTTGCCACTTCCTAGTTTTGTGACTCCAAGAAGGTCTTTTAACCCTCTCTGAGCCATAGCTTTCTCAATTACAACATGAAAGAACTAAAACAGAAGCTCTTAACTGGGACTGAACATCAGAATCTCTTGGGAAGCTTTTAAAAATACATAATGATAGCAATAACATTAATATGTGCCAAGAAATGTTCGGAGGACTTTACATTAACCTACTGAGTCCCTACAAGAACCCTGTGTTGTAGATACTATTATTATCCTAATTTTACAGGTGAGGAAACTGGGGCACAGAGAGATTGAGAAATTTGTTCCAGCAAGAGGCAGAGCCAGGTGGAAAGCTCTGCAGGACAATTGCATATTACACTGCTGCTCTCCATTTATCTTTCTCAATCTTCTGACTCAGAATCTACAGAAGGGCCTGGACATGCAAATTTTAATTCTGGTGAGCACTCCTTGTTAATAGCCACTTGACTAGAAGAGATGTAAAGTTCTGTAATTCAGACTAGAGATGAAAAAAGTTCAATAAACTCTTTAATTAAGTAAATGCTCGAGTTCTTTCACCTAAAAAAACTGAGCCAAAATTAAGTAAGTATGGCTTTTAACAGCTAAATGCATGGTATGAAACTAAGAATAATGAATAAAGGAGACATATTAAAAATCTAAGAAACAAAATATTGTCCAGCCAGCTACAAAGGGCCATTGAAGTAGTTAAAGTATTGCACCAAAATCTATGCCTTATATTAGGGGGCAGTGATAATAATTTCATAATGTATGGCCTAGATTTGGAGATGAAGACAAAACATTTTGGAAAAACCTTTGGAAAGAACCAGTACTCCTGTCCAAATGGGCTACCAGGCCCAATTTGCTTCTAGGACCACAAATGACTCTGCCTCTTTGTTTCGTCTTTAAAGAAACAGTCCTTAGGCTATAGGAAAGTGTCTTTTGGAAATGTGGAAATTTAAAACTGTGCTTGTAAATGCTGATGCTAAAAATATGGTCGTCTCCCATTCAGATTCCCTCACTGACATGTGACATTTAACAGAAGCAGGAAGATACTATGCCTTAAAGAGAAAATGAGGAAGACAAGTGGTCCTGGCCCTTACAAGCAGTTAGGAAAGCGTAAGCCTGGCATGGCCAGGTGAGGGAGTGCATAGATGGCCAGGAGGAGGGTCCGTGTCCCCTGGCAGAGCCATGAACTTGGTCAGGATTGTTTGCGTTGAGACTACTTCCTTGCTAATTCTAGATCCCCCATATATGGAGACTCATCTCTCCTCCCACTCAGTCCCATGGCTCTCTTACAAAATCTCTTCTCGAAAGTCTCCAATCTGAAGCCAAATGAGTCTAATCAAGGAAGCTGCAAAAGCACTTTATTAAACAAAAACCAACTTTTAAGAAAGTTTAAACCCCTAAGACTTAAAATTAAAAAAAAAAATTAGGTGTCAGAGAAATATATAGATCTTATCATTATTGACCATAAAGACTATCTTGACTGAAAGTTTCTAATACACTGTAAATGGCCAGTGAGTAATAAATGAGTAAATCACCTATTTCTGCCAACAAACATAAAGTTTAATTACTAGTCTCTCTTCTGCATTGAAGATTCACCAGTCTGGAACTAATGCATTACTTATTTCCATTTAATAGCCACACCAAAAGTACATAAACTCATAAAGCAAACCAGCACTCAATTTGCAAAGCTCCCCCTGAGAGTGGATGAGAATTTCCAGGCAAGAAAAAAAAATAACCTCTTCCTCCTGATTCCCATATCTGTTAATGATACCAAACTCCCAGTTTCCTAGACTCAAATCTTACACTCATCTGTGAAACATCTTCCTCCTTAGACCTACCCTCTATTCCATATTCCATCAAGGGCAAACCCTGAGGCAGTCTGTATCACCCACCTTCTTAGTGAAGTTCAACTCCTCTGGTGTTAAAGACCCCCCCACAATATGACCCCAGCGAATACCAGGCAGGTCAAGCAGCCAAGCCAGTCCTGTCTTCAGACCTGGGCTTGGGCTGCCCACCCTATGCTGCAGACTCATGCAAATGCCGAGCTTTTCAGTATGCCCCCAATTACATGCAGTCACTTTTTATTTTGTATTCCTGGTAGCACCTTCTTTCTCTCACATTCCGATCTACATTGTGTGTAAAGTTCATTTTCTATATGAGACAAGAACCTCCGTGAGGGCAGGAAATGTGTCTCTGCAAAATCACTGGCATCATTCTTAACATGTATTTGTTAAAGTAGATAAAAATGGGATTCACCAATCACTTCTCCCCAAAAATGACTTGGTCTTATGTTTTAATCAATTTATATTCACAGTAAAATTATAATGCTCCTGTATGCTCATTATTTTCTAAAGCAGTGTTAGGACTTGTTAGGTGTGATCCCTAAAAGAACATTTCTTTTTATATATGCACAAATCCTCTCAGGCATCAAGCGAATGACAGCTTACATACCTTCTCTGTGCTGTGTATTCTTGGGGAGCTGCACAGTAGACTGCTAACCAGGAGCTGAGTTTCATGGGACCAGCTATGCTAAAAGGAATTACTTTCTTAGATGTCAGAAAAGAAGGATTCTTGCTCTATCCTCCTGCCTTTACTTTGGGCTTTTGATTCTTGTTGCCTATTCAAGTGAACTTAAGGAAAGCTGATTTTTCTTAAAAAATCTTGTTCTATCTATCATGGCTGAACATCTCTTTTCGGGTCCTGGAGAAAGGAGTCTTTATAGCTCATGGTAAATGGAGGAACATGGGTGCTGACGAGGAGAGGATGAGGATAATGACCTGGTGTTCAGTGTCTATTTGGGGAGGCAGGAAGCACAGCGGTTCAAAGTATGGGCTCTGCAGAGTGTCCAAGCTCAAGTTCTGCCTGCACCATTATCAGCCATACTACTCTGAGCAATAAAAAAAAGAAACCTCAACTTCACCTTTAAAATGGGGCTACTACTACTACTAATGAAACTGTTCTAAGATTAAATAATAAAACACTTGGCATAGTTAATGGCACACAGCAAGCATTAGACAAATGTTCTTAGCTGCTAGCATTATTTAGGTGTTTACATATTACACAGGATTTTTTCACATACATTTATTATAAACTGAAGATGGAAAAAGATGAAGGGAGAGATTCTAAATTTCTGAGATTCATGGTAACCCAAGTAAATTCTAGATAAAACCAAGCACAATTGCCAAATAAAGATTTTAGAGGCTTTTATTCCTGATGACACTACCTTTACCTTCATAATGGTAAAACATCCTCAAGCTGCTGCTACAAAAATCCAAGGACCATATAAAGGAACAAAGAATGGACATAAAGTAAATACCATCTGCACTCAAAGAACAAGAAGATGATTTTCTGAAAATTCTTGTGGCTAAGACCATTATTTTCAATGCTGATTTCCCAATTAATTTCTACTAAGGCTAATATTAATATTGACTTGCGAACAGGTTGTGAAGTATTTGGGCTCTTTATCATGCCCAGAAATAACAAAAGACACACTAAAGAAAGAGGTCAACTGACAATAAGGAGGATTGGCTAAATCTCTAAATATCTGTGCTCACCAGCAGATTTTACACTGAAGATCAATTAGAAAACAGACGTAACTGAGATTTTCTACCAAAATATCAAATGCACGCCTATAGTAGGCATCTGGAAATAATTAATATTTGAGGTTTCTACTACTCATGATGACACTGAAAGTCCCTGAAGTCCCTGACCTGCAGTTATTTTAAATTTTGTAATAGCGTATACTTGAACCATAGGTATGCCTCTTAAGAGAGGCAAACGAGCCATGCAGCCAGGGAAGAAGCATAGCCCATCACCCAGGGTCCATATTTCAATATGGTTTTGCTCTAATTGAGTACACAGCAACTCTCAAGAAGGGACTAAATATTGTGTTGGTTTTTGAAAATTACCTCCCCTAAAAAGATAAGCCAACTGATATTTCTAATGATAAAACTGAAGAAAGAGTAAACAGAGGTATAAGTGAGATGGTTCTCTTTTGGAAAGCAGGTATTTGTTTCATAGGGATTTTTTTTTTTTTGGTGCTAAAATTATTTTTGTGAAATTTTTGGATTTCCAAAAGACTTCAGATTATATGTCAAAGATTTACTGTACATAAACTATTTCTTAAAGTGTCAGAATTCATCCACATCAAGAAGGGAAATGAAGCAACTAACACAAACAAGAAAATTAATCTATAAGGCTTACTCAAGAGGTGAACAGGGAGAAAATTCAGTTAAATATGCTATCGCTCCTAAATTCTCAACTCTGCTTTGATGTCCATTTTTTCGAAGGGGAAAAAAATCACAAAGATTATGAATTTTGCTCAGTCTCAAATGCATCATGCCTATTTACCTAGGGATTTTGAAATACTGGGTGTGGCAGGCTTATTGCTATTTTCAGAGTAAATGTTGAAGATAACTTCATAATAGGGTAAAAGCTGACTAATTCAGCATTAAAAAAAAACTATGCATTTTACTAGAATGCCTTCACTTTCAAATTTTTCCCTAAAGCCAGCCTAATCATTTTGGAATAAAAAGGATGGTCATTTCATTCCAGGGTAGAGGGAAAACACCTTCCAGCAGGTAGATTGCTTAAGAAATCTTAAGGGTTACAGAGAAAAATGGAGATGTATAAGAGAAAGAATACAACCATTTCAGGTTGTCCATTTTCCTGTCAGCTGCCCTAATTTCTTATGACAATCACAACAACTTAAAATATTCTTTTAAAATCAGTATTTGACAAGTAAATGTTTTGGAAAAGCATTTGGTTCCCTGGGTCTCATTTGTGAATAACAAGAATACAAGCACAGCCACACCTGGGGAACAGAGGAACAGGGGTCTAAGAGAGAACCACCAAGTGGCAGCACCTTTCCTGTGCTCTCTCAGATAACACGACTCAAGTTTTCCTTTTATTTGGAGCTAAAACCTTACAGTCATGAGAGAGGGAGGGAGGGAGGGGGAGGGGAGGAGAGAGAGAGAGAGAGAAGATTGAATTACGCTTCTTTTCCACTCCAACAACTAACTTTCTCGGTTAACAAAAGAATAAACTCCAAACTTTTCAGCTTCTTGTTCAAGGTGCTAACAATATGCCCCCACCTGTGTCTCAGCTTCATTTTCCTTTACACCCATGCTCTCCCCTCGGGTCACCAGCAGCCCTGACTAACAACTGCTGAATGCCAGCTCCACACCAAGAAGCCTCCTCCATGCTTTTTTAAACATCTGAGACTTCTCACGACTCTTGGGCTCTTCTTGAGGCCTGGGAGACACTATTGTTTCCATCCCTCCTGAAATTTTCCTTGTCCTTTAAGGCCAAAATGTCATTTCCTCCCTGAAAGCTACTCCCAATCCCTTCACATCAAGGTCAATGCAGCCTTCCTCTGGTGTCTCACACAACGCTACCACTGATGATAATTTACTTTATTCTGTCTTAAATTACAGTTAGTCGTTTATGTCTATCTCTGTTGGCCTGTCTTGATTTTCTGCTTCACCTTTGAAGACCTATATTGTACTCGAAAGAATAAGGACAAATTGCAGAGAACAGGAAAAAAAAGGAGTAGGAAATAAAAATGTATTGACTATTATAACCAGGGAAACAAATTATACTTCCAAAATATTTCCTTTTAATTAGTAACAGCCTATCATATCATAAGCTGCTTTTAATTTCACATTTATATTAAAATCTTATGTTTTATTGCACTTTGAAATAAATTAGAAATCTACTGAATGGAAGGAAAAGGATTGGTTGGTCAAGGATTGGTTTAAGAATGACAGAAGGGCTAGAGAAGGTAGGAGTAGAAACATCTCATTTTGCTTTAATATCAATAGACTGTTCTTCCCTTAAAAGCTGTTGCTACACTGAATTATCTAGACCTTTTCATATAATGTCAATGCCACAGTAATCTTTAAGCTACCCAGACTTCGCCAACAGAGACTGTAACACCGTTTACCCCATTGTAAATTAGGAAAAGCTATGGACCAAACCTTCACAATAAACACTGTTTCAGAATTTGCAAAAAAAAGAGACTATACACACAATAGAAGATTTTACATGTTGTAGTAATTATTATGACAAGCAATAAATCAGGGGTGGGTAGCATGAGGCTAAAACTAGTCTTCTGCAAGTACCAAAAAAAAGCCTTAAGGGAGAGGAGGTGGGAGGTGATGTTAACATAACCTACTTCTCTGGCTTTCCCAGCTTTCAAAATGAGAATCTGATCGGTTTTTTTTTTTTCCCTCTGTAGTTTTAAATGGAGGATTAAATATAATTTAAGTTTATTCTACTTAGTTGGGATTTTGAGGAGCAAAGGAACAGGTCACACTAACACTTGTGACAACTTTCTTCTAGGCAACTTTCTTCTAGTGGACCAGCTCTTTTACTTATATTAGTTGATTTAATCATGATTACAACCTTATGATAAAAACAATATTTGGCCCATTTCACAGGCTACTGACTAAGAAATTCTGTAACTGCCTAGCACTGTGGCAGATAACGCTGGGATACCAAAAATTAGCTACCCTGACTACAGTGCATTTATAAGCTAGGTGAGAAATCTGTGAAGGTGGCATGCTATTTGCATTCTATACTGTCACAGACACTCCGCCATGTAACCCAACAGGTGCTTGGAGAACAGAACTGCAGGGAAGTTAGATGCTGATTGTGGGATGTATAATAAACAGATAGCTAAGTAGGAAGGTTATGAGTGTGGTCCAAACATAAAGGCAGCAGGGAGGGCGTGCACTTAGCCTTGCAGAAGGGAAGGAAATGGGGAGGTGGTTAAGGGGAGGGAGCAGCAGGAGCCAACCCTTCTCACTTGTCACACTGCAGGGCAGCAGGAGGGAATCACACAATCCTCCTCACAGTATGAAGGAAGAAGGAAGGCCAAAGAAGAATCTACAGGACGTGGTGACTACGGGGACTGCTCCAAAGCTTCAAGTTTAGGAGAGTAAATCTGGAAAAGTGAAGTTTTGAGAGAGAGGAGATAATGTTGAATTGGAGTTGCAAATAAAATATTCAAGTGGAAAACATGGAAAATTGCAAAGAGTGGAAAATAACTTGATGAGAGGATGGGGCTATAGAGGAGCCAACCAAGAAAAAGGAAACTAAAAGGGCAAAAAGTTGAGGAGGAGAGGTGGATGACAGCTAAAAAAGGCTAGAGAAATTAAGGGATATTTAAGATGCCAGTGCGGTTTCCGTCGAAAACCGGAAGGCAAAATACTAATGGCTAAGGTGGCAAGCAAATGGAAGCAGTGAAAGCCCTCAACTCGTCTGCCTAGAGAGCTTGCCTGAGAAGTCTGAATGAGAGAGACATTCCTGAATATTTACATATGACAAAGACCACACAAACAGGCACGGTCCAGCAGAGTATTTGTTTGGCTTGATTTTAAAGAAGGGAGAGAATTAAGAATGACCAAAGGTCAAGGGGTAATGGATTAATCCTCTCTGCTACCCAGACCATCCCACTTCCTAAACTTGCTGGCTAACTGTACTGATGTGCTCTTTTTGAGAGGATAACCTTCTAGAAATAGGCAGAAAGTTGTGGCAGTCATGAGTTTCCGAGATTTCCCATAACCTCAACTGGTTACCTCCCAGTCTGAGCTTCCTGCCGTACATGACCTCTTCCTCTTAACCGTGGTGATCTATACTTTACAGTTTCCTGAGTCTTTCTGAGTTAGGGTGAGGCTGCTTTTCTTGCTGTCATCTTTTTTAATGTCACTGCATCTGCTTTTTCACTGCCATTTCCTCTAGTATTATAGCATCTCTACGTTCTACTGCAAACATAGCTTTTTAAAAATATTTTCTGTTTTCTTCTCCAGTTTTTAAAATCTTCATGTCATACTTGCCTATAGACTTCATGCACTGTTTGCATGGAATTTGGCCACTACTATAAAATCTTGGGTATTTTTCCCCATCTTCTGTTAAGATAACCTTCTAAGATATCCAAGCCCCCTTGGGAGCCAAATCATTGTGTCGCCTGTTGTGCCCTCCCCTCAAGTCAATTTGTAATTACAGTGCTAAATTTTCAGTTCTAAATGTTTTTTTCTTTTTTAGAACTATGGATTTATACCTACATTTTCTGAGAAGTTTCTGATGCCCACTTTTCTAAAATCTCTAATTATGTCCACCAGGTTTTTTAAGCTCTAGAATGAGTCACTTTCCCATAAGCTTCTTGTCACTTCCATGTCACCAACTAGCTATTCCATATTGGAAACAAGTCCTGAACAGAAATGCCCTTTTTTTTTGCTTTCTTTACATTCCAAGACACAAAATTGTCAGCAATTCAAATTTGGTTATTTATTGGATTCTCTGTGTTAAATGGAATGATGCTTCCAGCAGATTTTGAGATACAATCCTTTAGTATTGTCATGTCTTGCCCCTATGTTACATATCAAGAAAACCATCATCAGAGTTAAATATCAAACCTGGGATTGTGCAAGAGCCTTCCTTTGCAAATGACAGAAGAGAGTGAGGGTGACAAACAGCGACTGCTGCTACTGATAACAGCAAAAAGAATAATGTTTACACATGTTAAGAAAATCTGCAAACATCAAAGAGACCAACAAATAAGGAATGAATACTCTAGGAAAAATGATAAAACACTCTTCTACTGCATTTGGAGTACGATTAGATTCAATAAAAAAATTACTGGCTCAATTTCTCAAGTACATGTTTAGTGTATATAAAACGTGGCATTACTCTATTATTTTACGGTTATTTAACTCGGTCTCCTTGACGTCACAACTCACCTTACATAATTCAAAACGAGTGGAGAACAATTTGTCTTTTGAAATCCTCTTCCCTTCTCTTACGCCTTGAGAATTTGAGGGTTAGCTTTATTCTTTTGCTTCCTACAAAGTTATATTTTTAGCTCCTTAGACTTTATGGCGCTCTATCTACCTGTAATTATGCTGCAAAAGCATAAGATGACGCCAATGAAAGGCCAGCAGCAGACAAGATAGCAAAAGGCCTATTTGTGGTCTTAAACAGCTGCAGTAGGGCAGGGCGCGCCTGGCAGAGTTCCCTCTTCCTGCAGCCAGGCATGACAAACCCCGAGAACTGGACTTGCTTTCAGAATAGTCACTGGTGAGGGCATTATTTCACTGCCCTGGAAGCCAAGGGCTGAAGTCAAAGTCAAGAGAGCTGATCAAAAAGGGTGACACGGGAAAGACACAGAGAGAGTGCTAAGAGTTATGGCCTTCTAGAAAGTTCTCCAGATCCTAAACCACCACCTACTATCCTACCCTTCCTCTCTTAACACAAAACAAAAGCAAAAGAACAGCAAAACAACCACTACCCCCTTATGGAAGGCCAGATGTTGCTTTTAATTCTAGTTTGGAAATATTGCTCAAGTTAGTTTTGAATTTTTTTCTGGAAAAAAAAAGAAAGAAATATTAGAATTTACTATCTTGCATAAAAAGAATAAAAAGAAATAATAAGTTTGAATTTTACCCAGGACAAATGAGAAGAGATGCTATAAATCAGGTGTTTTGAAATGGAAATATCTTTCAGGGAATAGGAAACATTCTCTAGTAAAAGTCATCATCCATAGTTATGCAAAATTCCTTTTGTAAGGAACCATTATTGTCTTAGGATAAATAAAAAGTGCTATTATATGTGTAGGCTTTCATAGCTCAATGCAATTTGATGTTTTAGTGTTTACAGCCATCTTTGCACTATACAGTGCTTCTAGCTCCTTAGTTTAAATTAGTGCTTTCTTACTTAGTGAGTTAATATAACTGCAGCAAAGTAGCACATTCATATTCTATTCATTGGTGACATTAGCATATAATGCAAACGTATTTTTGGACTTTACGCACATGTACACATTTCTTCACAACACTCAGAAAGGGTAGAAATGACTTCTTATTCTCAAAGAGTGAGGGTGAATAACCTCGACCACAAAACTGCAGGTGCTCATGAAGACAGACTAATAGTATCCCAGAAGGAATTAAGAGCTTTACATATATTAAGGATGAGGCTAGGTGGTTAACTACCTTCCTGACAAACAATGAAAGCTGAAGTTTCTCTTACGGGATAGACTGGCCCCCAGAGGTGCTTCCACAAAAATGAGCACTCCTGAAAAGGATCTAGCCATATGTTTTTAAAAAATTCATATTTTACTTCATATGTCAATAAAGCCAAATTCTATTGAGAAAATGCTCCAATTTATTTTACTATACAGACATTCTGCTGATGTTAATACTGACTGAATAAGTGTCCAAGGACTTAAATCTTAGAAACTCATTTTACTGTTGCGATGCTAACTGTGCACAGATTTGTCTTATAAACCTCTCTTATCACACAATTTATATCACTCTAGAAAATGATCAGCAAAATATTTAGCACCTAAAACAACAAGAATGACTACTTACGGCTGACAGAGCTTCACCAGGTCCTGGTCAGTGGTGTTGGGAGGCAGTCCTCGGATATAGAGGTTCGTCTTGCTTAGCTGATCCCATCCTGAGTTGCTACTGCTGCTACTGTTGTTATTACTGCTGGTGGTGCTGGGACTGGGAGGGGCCATGGGGTGGGCTGGGACCAGAGACTGCCGGAAAACAAAAACCAGAAGCATTAGAATGCTAGAGGTAAGGGATTGAGTACAATTCCAAGTCTGTATGATCTCCACAATAATATGAAATTACCAAGATTTAAATACAGATTATCTTACGCTATAGTGATGTATAAATTTTAATTTACACCTCAAAAAAGAACTGTTCATTCTACTAAAAAAAGCCCTCTCCTTCAACATGAAATTAGTAATGGGATTTTCCTCAGTTGAAAATTGTCTCTGTGCACCTTAACTGTGACTAAATTTATGTAAGATTAACGTATTCACATATTTTAGGGAACACAACTATGAAGACTCAAAATTAACTTGCATGAAGTTATATGATAATATCATCTTAATATACAGTAACTTAGAAATCACTAGACTTTTGAAAAGGTTTTCAAATTCTGAAGAACATTTGACTGAAAGTTGCTGATAATTTTATTAAGATGACTCTTCAAAACAATTACTCCTCAAGTATAATCAGGTAGGATTTAATCTAGATCCTCATATAAGGACTTCACAGGCACACGCTCCATTGAGACATCTGGATAAGATTCACAGGCCTGCTGCCTTTCGCTCTGGCTAACCTTATGAAATTTAACCCCTGTGAGAATGGTGTAGTAGTTGGAAACCTTCCCAGGCCTCTCAGCAACCACCACAACTCTTATAAAGCTTCAACCAAGGGCTCAGTGTGGTTTTTACAGTTAGCAGCCACCTAGGAAGAATGTCTGAAATTGTACTCACACCAGATAATTGTCTGTAAACCGACTGAAAGAAACCACACTTCTTTGACCCTGTGCTGCACACATGACTTTTGAGGAAGTTCAATGGCTCAGCTTGAGATGGAAGTGAGCACAATCCAAAGTGTGCTCACAGCAAATGCTCAGCAATTTCATACCAGGACAGGAATTTTTTCACCCCACATCTGCTACATAATAAATATACTAATCTAAGGACATCATTTATATCACAGTTTGAACATACAAAATTAAAGTCAATAAACATTCAAAAAAAGTTTTAAATTTTATAGCTTGACTTTTACTACCACAAACAAGAAAATTAGGCATATAGAAGACAAATAACATTCCACAGAGGAAAGTCTGAAAAGCAGACCCCTTGCAATAAACACACCCTCATTCACCCCATCAGCAACCCCAGCTACTCAGTATAAGATTCCTGGTTCTACACCTAGTTTCTGCCATGATCATCCTAATTCCACAATATCCCGACACACTGGGATCTCATTAATTTAGACATGTAACCATTTCTTCTGGTTCTACACTTTCCAGATTCTTCTTCCTACTGTCCAGAATCCTTTCTAAGATATCTTATGAGTCTAAACACCACTCTTATCTAAAGAGATTCTCTTTTAGTAGGAGAGCATCAAGAAAGGTTAATAATAGTCGATGTAGAAATGCTATTTACTGAAGGATGAACTTGAACTAGGAAATCAGTACTGCTTAATGCAAAAATAAAACCTGCCTGAGATCATGTCCTATGAAATCTATTTGATTTATTCCCTTCACTAGCAGCTGAACTCATCTCCTTTCCCCATACTACTGGTTTTTCTCTAAGGGCTAAAGACTCTACTTTCTATTTTTTTTTTTTTTTTTTTTTAAAGAGATGACCGGTAAGGGGATCTCAGCCTTTGGCTTGGTGTTGTCAGCACCACGCTCAGCCAGTGAGCCAACCGGCCATCCCTATATAGGATCCGAACCCATGGCCTTGGTTTTACCAGCACCGCACTCTCCTGAGTGAGCCACAGGTCGGCCCGACTCTACTTTCTAGATAGAAACTATCCCTGACCCAAGCCACGCTGTTATTCACAGTAGGACCCAGAGTGTTCAGAGTGCAGCTATTGGGAGATCTCACCCGGGATGAGACTTGGAGAAGTCAGAAAGAAGCTATAGATCAGGTCCATCCTGGGCTTCTTAGTGGGATTACATCAACACAAAGCAAATGAACCATCAGACATTTTAAAGGCTGCATTCCAAGTCTGCATCTACTCTAACCTCTGCTTTTGTCTGAAGTGCAGGGTGTGGACTCATATGATTAAAAGAAACATTTGGGTGTATGATTTATTTGGAGATTATTTGGACATGAAAGTAGGAGGCTTTTATTTATGTATTTATTTTTGGCAGAAGAAACAGAACTATGATTTACATTTCTGAATTTGCATAGCTGACTTAATATATGTTTGACAGGCATCCATATTTATTACAGCATTATTTTCCCACCGTGGGGGAGCATATACATACAGGCTGTGCCTCCCTGGTTCCCCTCTAGCCTGCCCTGTGAGGGAATGAAATCTCCCTATGCTCTCACTCTAGGTAGGAGAAGGTGGTTCCTGAATGTAACCGAGGACTACTAACCTTGAGTGAATCCTATAGAGAACAAAGTTCAAATTCAAAAATTATCTGAATATCAACTCTTTCTCAGATCTAGCTGAACATGGAGAAAGATACCCAAATGAGAAAAGCACTGAATTACTCTAGGTTATCAATTTTTTAATTTTCTGGTGCAGAAAATTTTAGATCAAAGACAAAATTTTTAGAACTCATTGAAATTAAAAACGTAAGTCCTGGTAAGGACTAGACACATGCTCAAAGAAGAAAAGGCAAACACAATAAAGGTGTTTACTCCAAAATACTCAGAATGGATTAATAATAATTTTAATAGTATGAGTAATAATTATAGTCAATATATTGCATGTTTACTGTGTGCCAGACACTGTGCTAAGTGCTTTATATACATTAACTTACTTAATCCAATGAGACAGGAACATTCTTGTTCTCCCATTTTGCAGGTTAGGAAACTGAATCTCAAGAGAAATTAAGTAATGTGCCAAAGCCACATATCTGGTAGGTCACAGGTCTGGAATTTGAACCCAGGTCTGCTAGACAACAAAGCCAGAGCCTTCAAACAGTACCCTTAAATGGCACCCCCAAACACTTTCTATATCTTAAATGTCTATTTATATTCTTTCACTTTCTGTGCTCATCCTTTCTGCAGCCTAACTACCAAATTCAAAATTCTCTGAAATATGATACTTAATACCACTGGCAGCTATTAATTTAATGAGCACACAGATAGTCCTTTAAAAACAAAAAACAAGGTTAGCTTTAAAAAGAAAAATGGGTTTTTAAAATTCTACTTTATAAATATTTTTATTAAAGAACAAATTCTGCAAACAGCTTTTGAAAGCTACAGCAAATTATAGCTAAACATTACAGTCAGCATTTTAGGAAGGCATGACTTAAAGCAGTAAAGAATTAAAGCCAAGAACAAATTCTGCAAACAGCTTTTGAAAGCTACAGCAAATTATAGCTAAACATTACAGTCACCATTTTAGGAAGGCATGACTTAAAGCAGTAAAGAATTAAAGCCACTCTCCTAGATTGAAATGCAAATACTGACAAGTCTTTAACTACAACTTCAGAACTCTGATAAATTTAAAGCAATTACACTTTGTAGTTCGACTATGTGCCTTGGCAGCACAAATAGTAAACTTAGACCAAAAAAAGCTTACGAAGAGATGATACTTTACCAAACTTCATTTTTATCACTGGTGGTCCTTTTACATTTTGCCTCTCAAAACCCCTAAACTGCCTTGGAATTTGAAAAGACCCTCATATGGATGAAGCTCTTAGTCAGTTTACACACATTCAATCTAATTAGGGAACCAGGTGGCTAGACAACCAGAGCTTAGTGCTGACCCATCCCAAAAGAACCTAGTAGTCTACCTCAGCCTTCTCCAGCTTAATTTTACTGCTTCAGCTCAGGTAAACAAGCTACATTCTTGTTTCTCCAAGGGCAGGGAAAGCAAGCTAATTCGGTTTTCCTGATAACATTTGTCTGGGCTTAATGTGAATGCCAAAATCGATAGAAAACTGTCAGTGGTGAATAAATGGGGGGTTGTATTAGTAGGCCCTCTGCACTCCCTACAGGAGTGGTTTGGTACCATCAGGAAGAGCACTCATCAGCACTCCGGAGGACTTCCTGTGTGGGCAGCACTTAGGGAGGACTTCCTGTATGGAGAGCACTCAAAGAGCACTCCCTGTGTGGACAGCACTGATGCCTCCATCCAGCCAGGCAGGCCCACTGGGCCTTCAACACTAAAGGACAGGATCAACAACAGGCACACAGCAGCTACACGCAGGGTAATTCTATTTCTCTCTCCATCATACCATCCTATCACCCCCACCCAACAGCACACTAGGTAGTTTCTTCTTTTTAAATGCACATCTAAAGGTCCTTTACAAAAGAAGCAAAATTAACCACATGTGAACTAAAATATATTAGTAATCATGTACATTGTTATATATTTCTATTCAGCACGGACAATTTAAAAACAAAGACTTGTCATTTTAAATTCTATTGTTTCATTTCCTTCCTATTACTAATAGGCTAAAGAACAGTGCTCTTTGACCAATCTTGCAGCTACAGCTGTCCTCGTCTTCCCCCCTGCCCCCTTACTTAGCAACTTCCCTAAGAATTCTAGTACATTTTGAAGGGAAAGGAAAACTAGGACCGGCCTTTCAATTTCCCTCAAGTATTCTTTAAGGCTATCATCCTTACACTTTAAAAAGGTTATAATCTCTACCTCTGCTGCCCTTCCACACACACACGCGCGCGCGCGCACACACACACACACACACACACACACACACACACACACACACACACACACACACCACTCCACTATCCCATCACCAGGGAGGTTTAACACGTCAACTATCCAGCAGCAAAATAATCACAACCGTTGCTCCTGAGAGCAGAGAGAAGTTATGAAAAATCATTTTCACTGGGAAATAGATAATATTAAGCCTGGCATGAACTGAGTACTACGTAAAGACATAATATACTAACTAGTTCCCATAAACTGGTTTCTCTCCCTACACTTGCAAGATGTAAAAGAAATTTAACAATTTAAGGGAATTATCAAATAGGAGAGGGAGAGGACACCCAAACAGGCTACTATCAGTTACGATATTTCTTTGTTTCCTTTTGTTTCTGAGTGGTTGAAAGAGGGCTGGGAGAGAAAAGTTCTGGCACAGGGAACTGGATAAACAAAATTGAGAAGTGGGAGGTGAACTGGTAAGTGAGAGTTGAGAAACTGGCCAGGAAGCAGTTGCTTTTCCGCTGAGGTCAGGGAAGGAATTCCTGAGGCCAGGATGTTACAGAACAGCAGCAAGATCAATGAAGAATAATAGTGCTCCTTTACACATACAGTGTTTAACTTATTCATACTGTGCAGTGAGGGAAATGTCAATCCCATTTGATACGAGAATATCAAAACTTAAAATCACATATGTAACTGGCTAATGAAACTGGTTCTTGTACCTTCAGAGAGGGGTCCATCTTATATTAGCTATTTAAATAAACTTTAAAAATAAAATTCCTAATAGGCTTTGCAATTAATTTTCCAAGATATCCATCAAAAGATTCCTTGCGGGCCGGCCTGGTGGCGCACTCGGTGCAGTGCGGCACTTGGGAGTGTGGCGGTGCTCCCGCTGAGGGTTCGGATCCCATACAGAGACCGGTCTGCTCACTGGTTGAGCGCGGTGCGGGCACGACACCGAGGGTTGCGATCCCGTTGCTGGTCACGAAAAAAGACAAAAAGGAAAAAAAAAAAAAAAAAAGATTCCTTGCATGGAAAACTGCAGTATCCACATAGAAATTTCTTTACCTAAGTTGATAAATAAAGCATATATATATATATATATATATATATATATATTTTAGTTTTCAGATAAAACAAATTTAAGACTTGCATTGTTGAACACAACATGATTGATTGAATGGAGAGATAGCATGCTGCCAAAGCAACTTAAACAAAAAGAAAAGTCCTTAGGAATTAAAACCGCTTGGACAAGTGCTTAGGGGTAGAGGTTGTGGTTGTGAAGAGATAAGAAGAAGAAAGGGTAATCGAGTGTTGATGATCCATGGTAGAAAACTACGTTAAATACAGTGTCTGGTTTCTAAGGTCAGGTTTCCCTTCCAGATCCCCCCAAGAAACTAGATTCCTTATCATTCATATCTTTTAAGGGCTGGTTCTGTTCTCCTGCCTGCAAATCTGCCCACTTGTTCTGTTCATCCAAAGGTTCTTCCAATAACCCCAGTAACTCAGAGTTGCCCCCTGAGAACCCTGGGCCAGGAAACACACCAGGGTTCTTGTCCTATTTGTTCCTTCCAGTTCTTGTAACAGCATTTATAATGGGGGTATGGGTGGGGTACAAAAGAGACCAACATGAAGATTCCAGACTGAAGGCATTAAACTTAAGGTACTCACCAGAAAACTGCAGGGCCAAGAAAGCAAGGGGCCCAGGGCAATGATTTCAAAACTTCCTTGCCAAAGGATGCATTCATCAGGAAGGAAAAGCTTTTAACAGTGGGTTCCTAGCCTTGGCTACTCTTAATTGCATCACATATAATGGTGTGGTATTGTACAGTTTGTAAAAACAGTAAGAGTTCAACCAAGGGAAGATCAGGGAGGAGGGAGGATGAAAGGTCAGGGGATCAAAAAGGTTGAGGAAGGTTTCACAGAGGGGGTAGACGGCTGAGTGAGCAGAATACTAACAAGGCGTTAAGAATAAAAGGAACTGCAGATCTGAAAGGAAGGTGGATAGGGAGAGGAGGGGAGGAACTAACAAAGGTGTAGACAGGAAGGATCACTCTTCATGAAAGCTCTGAGACGCCCCACCTGGTGAGTTCAGAGGAGGTTCAGAGGTTGATGTTTGGGATGGGGGTGGTACTAGACAGGTAGTGGGAAGCAAACAGGTAGAATATGGACATGATGTCACAGGTTGACACAGAATCTCACAGGGAGAAAAGGGATTTTTTTTTTTTAAAGATGAACGGTAAGGGGATCTTAACCCTTGACTTGGTGTTGTCAGCACCACGCTCAGCCAGTGAGCGAACCGGCCATCCCTATATAGGATCCAAACTCGCAGCCTTGGTGTTATCAGCACTGCACTCTCCCGAGTGAGCCACGGGCGAGCCCTAGAAAAGGGAATTTAAGGTGCGAAGTGAAGAGGATGGCTTGTAGGGAATGTAAAGCCAGGAAACGTCTCCCCTTCCTCTACAAAAAGAAGGTAGTAGTATAAGAAAAATTACTGACTGGAAAAATCACAATATCCACATGCAAGTTCCGCCTTGGCCAGGCACTGCAATGAATGTTATCTCTGGACAACTCAGTTCCTCACCTGTGACTGGATGATTTCTAAGCTCAAATCCAGCTCTAAAATTCTAAGGCTGGATAATGCTTCTTGCTTTCAGGCATATCAAGACAGAACCCAGACAGGCCCTGAAGTCCTCTTACCTGTCAGCCAAACAGACAGAGAAATGAAGCAAGAGGTTACAGCAGCAGTCAGCAAGGACTACTTTTGTTATACTGTACAGCTTAAGATCGGCACGAATCGCACTGCAATGCTATTTTTCTGCACCCCTTACACCAGCATTAATTCCCTATTTAGTCACAGATGATTCTAAGAAAATACTCTAAATACATAAGCAATACTAAAATCATAAAGAAAGCCGAAAGGAATATATTTGAAACAAAAAATGACAATATTCAGAGCTTCTGAAACCATGGTGTCCTAAAGGTGAAAATAGTATTATAGCTAAAATTACCTTGATAACTTAGATCTTGAGACTTAGTAGCCTGACATCTTTATGTTTAACATGTCATCAGTATCCAAAGTTGCATTTCACATTCTGTTCAATTTCTTAGGTATGAAAGGACCCTGTAATAGTTCCAAAACCACCTTAAAAGAAAATTCAAAACAGTAAGAAAATTGTACCCCAAACAGTAATTAGAACACAATAAACATAAAATCCCACCCAACTTCAAGTACAAAATTAATTATTCTTGTGGATTCTGAATGCAGGTGTGCAGAGAGTGTTTTTCTCCTTCTTCTGAGCCCCAAATGAGGAATTTCCAGATCCAAACCAGTTTTCTTCCTCAACCCACAGCCTTGTGAAAGAGAACCAGAGCAAACTCTTCCTTTCCTTTTTACTCAAAATAAATTGAAAAACAAAAACTTCCTAAGGGAAGTGAAACATTACTTTTACCATGACTGTTGAGAATACCTCTGACATATTCTACATTTCCTGCCTTACCCCAGTGAAGTTAGGATTCCAGGGTTGACAACTTCCTTCCAGCTGTTTTGAAAAATCTATCTACAGTACAGTTTGTATCTTCTCCTAGTACTTCTTGTAAGTAAAGAATTACCCCTGAGATTGCAAAGTCCTCAGGGTGGAAATTACCCATTCTAAAATAACTTTCTCTACATTAAACAATACTTATTCAAAGTAAAGTGATTAACTAAACATTAAGTTAGAAAAATTATATGAGTAAGCTTATCCCCCCAAAATACCAAAAACCAATTTATTCAAGTTATTTATTTAGTTTAGATGCAGAGGGACATGTGAATGAGCTTGCAGCAACAGTGGCTTCACAAAGTAGCCCCTCGAGAAAAAAAACATTATCTGCACTTTTAGGAAATGGAGCAAATATTTAAAATTTCACCATAATAATTTAAAAAAACAGGAAATCTTATCTGACAATGTTGTAATTTGTATATAGACAAAGTAAAATATCAACAGGAAAATTTTTTGAGTTGATACAACTCAAAAATTAATGTTTACATTTGTTTCTTTCACATGGTAAGGTCCAGCAGCTTACTTCTGATACAACATGAATAATTACAGAAAGCCAGTGATACTAGAACAACTCTTTTGTTACATATCAGCCTACATATTTCTATGTAAATGTCTGTGCCTTTGAGTACAGACAGGGGATTGAATGGGTAGCTCTGAGCTATATTGCCTGGGAAAATGGCCCTTTTTTTTCTTAACTCTTTTGCCTGAGATCTCCACCCTGCATACACATGCAGGCACAGACATAAAACTGAAACAAAAATTTTTGGGAAAGAGTATTTTCCTCTACCATATGCAATGTACCCTAATATTATCTTTTCTAGTCTATTTTGCTAAAAAACAAATGCTGGTAGTGATCTACTAAACTGATTTGAGACAATACTAATATTGCCACCTGCAGATTAAAAACACAGTGGTCTACAGCATTTCTTAAACTGACGTGCATGTGCACCACCAGCATTGCTAAAATGCAGATTTTGACTCAGCCATTTAGGGCCAAGATTCTGCATGTCTAAAAAGCTTCCAGGTCTTGCCCATGCACAAGGCAGGACTCAAGGCAGGACTCAAAGCAGGACTCTTGGTTCGTGATGATGAATATAGGAAGGCTCCCTTCCAGCTTTAAGAGGAGCAAGCTGCATCTGTTCATAATGTGAGATAAAAGTCTTTCTTCTACTGATTTCCAATCCAGTATCTGCTCAGAATAACAAAATGTTAGAGCTGGTAGAAACATTAGAGATCATATGATCACTGGAAGTATAACATAATCTAGAGAAATGGCAGGACAGGGAGTAGAAGTGGGGGCAGTATTTTTATCACTGGGAGCTTGGCATTAAAAATGTTGAAAAACACTGATCTAATCCAATCCCTCACTTTTCAGGAAACCTGAGGCCTGGAAAAGTAAAAAATAAATAAATAAATAAATAAATAAATAAATAAA
>NW_007730109.1:46883-49057 GCF_000696425.1 Galeopterus variegatus | reverse complement strand
TCATTTATTTCTATTTAGTATTTATTTGAATTAAAAATGTGTGAATAGCATACATGGTCATTCTTTGTACCTCCACGAGAAAATACAGAAATCAAACAGGTTAATTACAGCAGTTTGATGCTTTTCTGTCAGAGGAGTATATTCAGGGTCAACTGGCAATTTAACAAGTTTACATTAGAAACCCTTGAAGAATCACTAGAATTGCCCACTCACTGTCTAGTCTCCCTATAAATTAAAAACAAATTAAAACAAATGACTTCAACCTCTCAGTTTCCTCAAAAATAAAATGGAGAGTTTTGCGAGATTTTTCCTTTCATGTATACCAGTATTTACTTTTATTCTAAAGCTCCACAATGAATGTGTTCAGATTAATTCTCCAAGACAAAACTGATTTCCCTTCAGAAGTCCAAAAATTAACGTGAACCCTGCTCCCAGAAAATCACTGTTTGTTCTTTAACCTGACTAAACATTTTTGCATTTTTACAGGGACAAGCTTTTCTTACATGTCAGATTTCTATTTAACGATTCTGTGTATTTGGGACAGAGTATCTACTGCTAACAATAGCCATGAGACTTTCTTCTCTTTTATGGAGTCAGCCCATGCCCTATTGTCTAATCACTTTAGCAGTGATGATATCAACCTCGGAATCCATAGTTGCCTCGGAAGTGAACCAAACCAAATGCGGGCAAGGATCATTCCTCTCTTCATCTTTTCTGAAGCAGATACATTGAAGTAGAACTTCACTTCATGGTTAGCAGAATTTGGAAGAAGGTTTCAATATTTACATAAACCAGACACAGCTTTTTTCTTGGGTTTTAAGATTATTTCACAATACTCTGTTTAGAGTAGGGAGTTATTGCTCAACAAGAAAAAAAGTGAAGATATTAATCTTCCTGAATACCTTTTTATTTTCTGTTCTGAGATTAAATCTAAACAAAAGTGTAAAGGAAGTACCTCAAGACTTGAATTTAGGAATTTGTGAAGTTTTCTTTGTAAAGAAATAGCCCAGTTTAAAAATCAGACCACATAGCAAAAGGAATGAATTAAGAGAAATGGCTGATTTCTTTTTTAAAGATTGGACACAGGCAATGATAACCTCTAGTATGGAAAACAATTTAGGAAGGGACAGGCAAGCTTTTCTTTTCTACACTGCAGCCAGGAAGCTGGGGCAGTCCATCCACATCCTCACGACAGAGCACACCTGCATCCTCATGGCAGGGGACACCCGCATCCTCACGGCAGGGGACACCCGCATCCTCATGGCAGGATACCGCAGCCACTGTACTCTTCCCTGCAACCAGTCAGTTGTTGCTCCCAGTTATGCAAGAATTGTTCAGATTAAAACATTACCCCACTTCTAGAAATTCTATCATGAAGCAAATTAAGAGAAGATACAAATCTAAAGGACAATTTAATCCTGCATTGATATATATTTTAAAAAGTAATACATATATTGTAAACACTGGGGCCAGAATTTATCCACAGAATCTTGGACAAGTTATCTCACTCTGCTCTTGCAGAGAAATACATGTAGAAACTCTGCCAGCATTATAGACTCTAACTTCATCTCTGTTCTCCCTCACTGCAAAATCAAATTTTACCTTGCAATAATAGCTGATATGCAAATCCTGACTAGCAGTTATCCTAGAAATAGATAAAACACCAGGAACAATGCTTTTCCCTTAATGGTAGATTTGTTTCTCCATTTAGTTGGGTCTGTAATATTTTACCTTTTTGTTACTATCAAAGTAATCTAAGTAGTCTTTAAAAAATAGCTAATAAGCAAAAACCAAAGGGGGGGGAGGCATTTTTAACCATGACAATTTATAGAGAATATTTTTTTCCTAGAGAACTTTTATTCATAGTACTAACTGCTAACATTATTGAGCATTTTCTAAGTGCTTTGTATGTATTCTTTCATTTAATCACAATAAAGTAGGTATGCTTATCACCATTTTACAGATAACAAAACAGAGAGGTTAAGGGATTTCCACAAGGTAACTGAGGAGGTGGCAGTCTGGTTGTGAAATAAGGTCAGTCTGACAACCTCTTCAGGAGCTAAGAGGAAGAGAAAATGGGTGTAAAAGAGTGGTATACCATTAAATTTCACTGTACTGGGGGTCTCACTTGATGCATAATTGCTCTAATTAAGGCTTTTAGAAAAACTGACTTT
>NW_007730109.1:22678-46261 GCF_000696425.1 Galeopterus variegatus | reverse complement strand
TCCACAAGGTAACTGAGGAGGTGGCAGTCTGGTTGTGAAATAAGGTCAGTCTGACAACCTCTTCAGGAGCTAAGAGGAAGAGAAAATGGGTGTAAAAGAGTGGTATACCATTAAATTTCACTGTACTGGGGGTCTCACTTGATGCATAATTGCTCTAATTAAGGCTTTTAGAAAAACTGACTTTTGTTATGAACAGTATACCCATGTCATGGTTACTAAAAATCTTCCACTAAAACATAATCAAACAGTTTGGCTCAAGAAACCAGTTGCAAGGCAGTAAAACTGAGTGACATAGTTTTCCTCCCTTCCTCCAATACCAACAGCACAGTATTGCTATTTAGGAATACTGCTAGAAAACATTTCAGGCCACCTGCTTTTCTTTACCCATAGATCTTCTAAAGATACAATATTCTAATCTCAACAAAAAGCTAACACTTCCTAATATGGTATTTCTACATTTGAATTAAGGAACAAATCTCCCCCACTAGCCTGTAAGCCCCTTGAGGACATTGGACCATGCCCTACCTGGTAATCCCACCCTATAGCCCAGATCTTGGACTAACAACTTCATGCATTTGGTGAGAGAACACAGACTGACATGTGTTAGAAACCATGATTAAAATGTCATAGGTTGAGCAGCTCCTCGGTATTAAGGAGGTGGGCAAAGTTGGCAATGGCTAGATGGTGGTAGAGCCTAAGTATCTTAGAAAGGAGTTTGACAACTGGGAAGAAATTCATTAATTTTATCATTTTCCTAGCTGAAACAGGATCTTCACCATCACTGGAAATGTATTATATTTCTTCTCCAGACAAGTATCTCTGGAACAACTTCGTAATTCCATGACAGGTGGACTTTAAAAATTTCTAGTTTAGACTTCAAAACACCAGGGATACTAGACAAATTATGATTGATAGTGAGAATTATAATTCAGAAAAAAATTTGAATCTTAATAATCTTAATTTTATTGCCTTTGGATACATGGGATATGTGTGTATCTATCTTTTCAAAACAGATTAATCAGAATTACTATAAACCTTCAAAAAGATGTAATCACTTTGGGATCCTCCTGCCTTTGGTAATGGCCACATCTGGTCAGGCAGTTATTCATTTTTGCCAGGATTCGCTTTATTAGACTTTCAATTGAAAAATGACACCTTCGCTCCAATCCTTTTAATTGATTTTCAACCTTAGAGAAGTGTCACACAGAGTTATTTAGAGGACTAACTTCTTAATGGAGTCATCTGAGTTGGCTGATAACATTCTTTCAGATGAATCACAATACCCCACCCCCAATCAGCACCATTAAAAAAAAAAGCTACTCCTTGAAATGCACGTCATCTCTTTAAACTTGCAATTTATACAGTAACTACAGCACTGTAAATGTAAATTAAGCTATTCCAAAATTAAAAATGAGATAGAAATGGAGAGAAAGGGGAAAGTGACTGCATTAGATTACTACAAATTACTATAAACTGGGTGGCAAAAAACGACATAAATTTATTCTCTCCCAGTTCAAGCCAGAAGTCCAAAGTCAAGGTGTTGGCAGGTCAACGCTCCCACTGAAAGCTAGGGGAGAATCCTTCCTTGCCTCTTCTAGGTCCTGGTTGCTCCCTACTGTTCCTTGCCTTGTGGCAGCAGAATTTCAATCTCTGCCTCTTCCCTCACATGGCCTTCTGTGTCCTATTCTCTTTGTAAAAGGACACCAGCCATTCGATTTATGACCCAACTTAAATCCAGTTTGATTTCATCTGAAGATCCTTGATTAATAACACCTGCAATGACCCAATTTCCAAGTAAGGTCACATTCTAAGGTTCTGCTTAGACATGGATTTGGGGGGGACACTATTCAACCCACTACAGTGGTTTTCTCTAAAGGGCTATTTTTACTCTCCTACTGCTACTTTTAAAAATCTGAACTATATAATCAGAACGTACACAAAGAATTATTTTACATATGCACCTACTAAGTTGTAATACCAATTAATTTTTTAACCGTATTTAGATCCAGAAAGAAACTTGTGAGTCATCTTGTCCATTCTCATATCCAAAGTAAGAATTTTCTCTATGGCATAGAGATTGGAGGTGTAGTAAATAAATTAAAAAGTTTAAAAAGTCATTTTTTTTTCAATGAAAAAATAGAATTTTCTCTATGGTACAGATTTTTATCTATGGCATAGGGATTGGAGGTGGGGGTATATGAAAAAAATTTAAATGTCATTAGAAAACAGCAGAAACCCTAATTTATTACTAAAATATTTCTAATTGCAACAACATAAAACAAGTCTAGCCTCTCCTGCTGTGCATTGACTGAAGAAACTTAATTCCCACTCTAACTGTTGAGGGTGGGAAACCCTATTATGTTAATTGAAGAGGTGATCAGATTGTAGGACCATGCCGTAGTGAACGGATTAATAACGGTGGTCAGGGGTATGGTTCTGAGGGCTTTAAAAGGAAAGCATGTGAGAGTCTCTGACTCTGCTTCATCATTTTCTGCCGTGGGAGACCCCTGCATTGCTGTAAAGCCACCACCAAAGAAGACACCAGATGTGTTGCTTGGGCTTTGGACTTCCCAGCTTCCAAAACTATGTTAATTGAAGAGGTGATCAGATTGTAGGACCATGCCGTAGTGAACGGATTAATAACGGTGGTCAGGGGTATGGTTCTGAGGGCTTTAAAAGGAAAGCATGTGAGAGTCTCTGACTCTGCTTCATCATTTTCTGCCGTGGGAGACCCCTGCATTGCTGTAAAGCCACCACCAAAGAAGACACCAGATGTGTTGCTTGGGCTTTGGACTACCCAGCTTCAAAAACTAAGCAATAAATTTCATTTTCTTACAAAGTACCCAGTTCCAGGTATTTTGTTATAAGCAACAGAAACAGACTAATACACCTTCTTTTACCCAAATTTAAATCTTTAATGACAACTATTATCCCCCAGTGATACCTCAAAACAAAAAACAATAACCAAACTACTTCTTTGGTCTGGACAACTTCTAAGGAGGCAGTATAGTAACTAGGGTTGAGAAGATGGATTGTGAAATCAAACTGCCTGAGTTCTCTCACTATGTGTCCTTGGACAAATTATTCAACACCTCCAAGTCTCATCTCTTCATCTGTAAAGTGAGGAGGATGATGCCATCTATTGCATTCCAGCTCACAGAGGCATTGTGAGGATTACACGAGCTAATGACTGTGAGCCGGCTTGAGTAAAGTCAAGTTTGTAAGACGTGCTCAGTAACTTACCTACACTCGAGCCCACCTTTCTCAATGTCCCTCTCTCAATTTGGTATCTGGGTGACCGAGGGGCCTCTGCCCATACAGCCCTCACCACTTCTAATCTTAAAATTGGCCTATACATATAAGTAGCTTCTCAATCTTCCTCCTCCTGAAACTCCTTTGCACAACCACATTATAGGTAAAAAGTGGAGAAAACTGGAAGTAGAAGGGTGGAGGGGAGACCAGGTGAGTTCGAAAGTGGAAGATCATGTGAAAGGCAGGCAAAGCTGGGGGAGCAGACCCCCTGGAAAGGCTGGGCTGCTCAAACCTGTCATAGTTCTTGGACTTTTTCACTTAGGGTTAGATTTGCCACCTGAAATTCTAACTAGAGATGCATTTGGGTTAGGGCCTTTCTTTAAAATCTCCAGAATTCCAGAATATGTCATGGTGAAACAGTCATCACCAGACACAACTGAGATGAGCATCAGAAAGGGAATTTAAAGATGTGCATATGTTCCATTAGCAGTGTCTCACTTTTGTTATTCTCAGGCTTCAGAGAGAGGGAAAAGTGCAAAAGGACATCCAATTTGCATTTTTCACTATGATTATTAGAAGTGAGAAAGAGATTCTCTGCCTCTTCCTAAAGTATCATATGACAAACATTTGTTCTCAAGACTCAGAACTAAAGCTGGCAGTACTCAATCTAAAAGTCTATTAAAAAACTGGGTTTCTGGGCTAACCTAGGAATCTAACCATCACTGATAACATTTCAATAGGAAAACCTGGGAACCAAACTACCAAATACATTTCTAGGAAAAAAACGTGTTCTGATTTCAAAACTCCCAACTTAGAGAAAAATTTTTTAGTACTAGAGCTTTTTGCCTATGCAAGTAGAATTTCATTTCTTAATCAAAACTCCCAACTTAGAGAAAAATTTTTTAGTACTAGAGCTTTTTGCCTATGCAAGTAGAATGATTTCATTTCTTAATATAAATGTTGTAATTTTATTAATATTGGTAAAACTATACTAATAGTCCAAGCAACAAAATCAATTTGTTGGCTAATATTTATGATCAAAACAACTGTTATGGACTGAATGTCTGTGTACTCCCCAAATTCATATTTTGAAATCCTAACCCAACCTCCAATGTAACAATATTAGAAAGTGGGGCCTTTGGGAAGTGATTTAGGTCATTAGGGTGGAGTCCTCATGAATGGGATTACGTGCCCTTATAAAACAGACCCCAGAGAGCTTTGGATCTCTCTGCCACATGAAGATACAGCAAGCAGCAGTCTGAAACCCAAAAGACGGCCCACACCAGACCCCAACCATGTTGACATCCCGATCTCACCAGACTTCTAGCCTCCAGAATTGTGAGAGATAAATTTCTATTGTTGAAAAGCCACCTAGTCTACGAGCAAGCAGCAGTCTGAAACCCAAAAGACGGCCCACACCAGACCCCAACCATGTTGACATCCTGATCTCACCAGACTTCTAGCCTCCAGAATTGTGAGAGATAAATTTCTATTGTTGAAAAGCCACCTAGTCTACGTTTTTTAGGACAGCCAGAACTAAGACACCAACTACCCAGGTCTTTTCATACAACTTGTCACATTAAATATCCTTCAGTATTTTATACTGAAATGTATGATTTTATGATTATTTATTTCTATTCAACTTCCTTTAGTTAATTTGGGATTATCTTCCAGCATGCTGGTATCTTTTTGAAAGCTAATTGTTATCCTGTGTAGATCACCATTCTTCCTAGCTAGGTGTCATCTGAAGAACTGAGAAGCATGTTTTCTACATGGTGCATATGTTGCTGTTTTCAATGAATATGATCACAGGATATTCACTGTCTGTTTATCAAATCCTAAGGCTGTCCCAACCTTTGATTTTCCCAGCTGCTTTCTCCTCTAGCTATTCAATAGACCTATATATGGTTGTCAGTACAGAAATTAACAAATTTCAAAATATTGTTATTAGCTACAGTAAGTGGGGCTGGGGTACAGTAACTATTCTTTTTTTCTTAATGTTTCTTTTTGCAGTCTTTCCTTAGAAGGGATGAAAAGGAATTGTGTAAATCTCTACATTTTAGCAAGAGCTTTTAACCACTCAAAGTTTTTCCCTAAAATTAACAGAATTGGCAAGTTTTGTGGATGGCGGCTAGGCAAACAGAGGCAGTGTGAGGAGCCATGTACTGCTGTCTGGTGACCTCTTTGACTGGACAGCTGGCCAGCCTGTTGGGGTGTGGAGGGACTCTGCAACAGCATGAGCCCTGGAACCTCTCTTGTCTCTGCTGCCAATGACAGTCTTGTCCACTCTATGTGTACAGCGGGGAGGGTGACAAAAAGAATCAACAAAAGAAAGAAAATGGCAATGCACTCTCATCATTCACTGTATTTGGGCTCTGAGGTACTCAAGGTCTCTCCTCCCTGCCATGCCCCACAAGAGACAGAGATCCTCCCACCCCCATAATGCATGCACACACACACACCCCAGGCAGTTACTCGAAAAAGTACATGGCAAACACTCGACAGAAAAAAAAGAAAAAGATTTTCCCTATCCTGGATTTCTAAGAGTTTCATCTGGGCCCTGACACTGCTGGCTTGCCCTGGCACTCAGCTGGTCAGCACATCTACAGACCAGCCTCTGAAACTGGTTCCAGTTTCCTATAGGAACTCAGATGACCCTAATGAATCAGTCCAGCTAGTCCGGTACTCTGGCCAACCAAGATTCCAAGGTGCATGTGCTGTTAGCTTCACTGATGTCAGCCTTACGTATCCTGATTTTTCTTCAGACCTAATTTTGACTTGCTTACTCATAAATCTGTCATTCTCCTCTTGACACCCATTTTCATTTCCTGCCTGCATCACTCCTGGACTGAAAAGATCACTGCTTTGTAAGACAGATATTCTTCACTACTGAAAGATTCAAACATGCAGAGCAACCAGTCTTTCGGGAAAATTTCACCCAGTGGTCCTCAGACTTTGGTGAGACCTTAAAATGCCCTTCACGGGTCACATATACCTGTGGTAGAAGGACCCAATAATTTGCATCTTTAACGAGCACCCCAGGAGGTTCTGATATAGTTGATACTGGGACCACACTTTCAAAAATGCCCACGTAAAGGGTAGAACCAAGATAGAGTCTTTGAAATTCAGAGATGCGGGTGTCCCTCCTACTCTGGATAGATTCTACTGCATGGTTCTGACAGCTGAGCTGAGTCTTCAGGGCACTCTGGCTCTGTGTCTGTGCCACACGCAAAGCAGCCTCACCTTGTCCCTTGCTCCCCACGGGGCCTATCTTTCAACTCTTCAGATGACACTTGACCCTTTCACTGGGAAGCAGGAAAAGGTTTCTCCTGGTTCTAAAACTGCACACCCTCTGGCCGCACCCTCCAGATCCTCTTTTGCATCAGGTGTTCCAAGCAACTTCTGGTTCCCGATCTGACACTTGTAACCAACCTTCTTCAGATGTGAGAGGTTTTCATGGCTCCACTAATTGATATGCAGAGAGTTCAATGTCCAGTTCTGGGTGTACAAGACTACATGCTTTACTGGGTACAAACAAATATAACCTGGTCTGCTGGGATGAATCCCCCTGGGAGAGGCCTTTCACTGTGCCCCACCTATATACAACTACAAGATCTTTCTGTTCCTATTCAGGCATGAAGTCAATTCCGCATGTGCTCATTTCACAAATCGTCTCAATCCTTAGTTTATGGGAATGTTTGTAGCAAAAATTTTGGAAATTGGCTGCTTTGGTAAACCCAATGACCTCATTCTAGGCAGAAAAAGTGAAGCCCCTTTAGGTGCATTCCTGATACACAGCACTACCAGGCACCGACAAATTCTTGCTAAAATAATGGCTGGTAAGTATAGCTTACTTCACACACTGGATATGTTTCTGAAAAATCTGATGTGAACAAATCCGTGTGTTAAATGAAGTAAGGAAACAGGATCTTTAAAGAGAATAAAATTAGCAAATATTGCACCCCCCAAATATGCATGAAATACATAAACACTACACTACAAAGAAATAGAGGTTCCAGTACTCAAAGATATTAAACAATGTAGCTGGTAATAAGAAACATACTCAAACAAAAGGTTAAAGAACTCAGCAATTAAAAGGCAATTATATACAATGAAGAATCTTTTTAAAAGAGAAATGACTAACTTAGCTATTAAAAAAATTAATGCCGTCTGAGATGTGTCCTCCGTATTCCGGGAAAAAGAAAAAGGGAGAAAAGTTTACAAAAAATAGTAAAGGTTGAGAATAACAAAAGTGAGGCACCTCTAGTAGAACATAAGCACACTTTAAATTCTTGCATGAGATTCAAGAACTTAAGGTTTAATACTGCTCCACATTCTAACAGAACTGTAGCTCTAAAATAGCTTTCACAAGAAATTACAAATGGGTAAGAATCTCTCCTGCAATGAATGACTTATCTATGAACTACAGGAACTCACCCCCATTCCCCAGAGGTAACCTGACACCTTAATGGGTAGCGGTGCAACTCAGCCTCTGCTCTATACAAAGGGCATTATTGCCCTCCAGCTCCACCCCCCCTCCCCAACTGAGATGTGATGGATGGAAAACCATCACATCAGAATGCTGTTCTAATGTAATACACAGCAGACACTGAAGGGAGATCACAGAGATTATCACCCTGGAAAAGCCAGACCTTGAAGTGCAAACTTAAAGAAGAGAGAGATATGAATTTAAATATAGGAGGACAGTGTCCGGTGGCCATTTGTGATATCATAACAAAAGTTTGGAGGAGAGAGGAAGGAAAAACACTTCAGGAATCAAGGAAGGAACTTTTGGCTGGAATGGCAGGTATGGACTTGGGCAAAGCAGAAGAGGGGCAGGGGCAGGTACTCAAGGTCCTTGAAAGTTATGATTGGAAGTGGACGCTTCTGTAGCTATTTACATGTTTAGCTACTTCTGTAAATAACTATCTTCCATCCTGCAAGTTAAGAACAATACCAAGGTCCTTGAAAGTTATGATTGGAAGTGGACGCTTCTGTAGCTATTTACATGTTTAGCTATTTCTGTAAATAACTATCTTCCATCCTGCAAGTTAAGAACAATACCAAAATAACATTTTATATTTTACATTATATACAACAGTATATACTGGTATTATATACCAGTATAACGCTTGCGTTATGAAAGCTAATGTGACCACAAGCAAGTCATGAAGTATTTTCGCTTTACTTTGGGCCCAGTTAATGAGCTTTGCCTAAACTGAATGATGTCTGGTATCCGATTAGTATGGGTTGAATTGTGTCCCCCAAACAAGAGAAATTGGAGTCCTAATCCTCAGTACCTTGGAATGTGATCTTATTTGGAGTTTTTATAGAGGTAATCAAGTTATAAAATTTGGACACAGAAACAGATAGACACACAGGGAGAATGTCATGTGAAGACTGGAGTTATGTTGCCACAAGCCAAGGAACCACCAGAAGCTCTTGAGATACCTGGAACAATCTATCCCTAGTACCTTCAGAGGGAACATGGCCCTACCAACACCTTGATCTCGGAGTGCTAGCCTTCAGAACTGTGTGAAAATAAATGTTTGTTGTTTAAGAAACTCAGTTTGTGGAGCTTTGTTATAGCAGCCCTACCAAACTGATACACACAGGTGCTTCAGTAGTTTGCTTGAACCAAGTTGTTCTAATAACTAGTAAAACACAAATTTTGCCAAAACATATATATTTTTTTAAGAAGAAAATTAAAATTTTGCTCCCAGGATACTACTTCTGTTTTATGGCTCTCTGTTTCACCACTTCAGAATTATGGCCAAGTCTTAGGAATTCAAAGTAAAAATAACCAAGGTAGCATTGATTATACAGCCACATGAAAGATGTCTCCCCAAACAGAATGAAACAAAATAACTATCTAGTCAAGATTGAGCCTTTAATCCAAAATCTTTTGACCAAAGCTATGAATCAGGCCTAACTACTTGGTTTTACTCATGTATATCTACACTGATGGTGCTAATAAGTACCATAATTACACGGTTTGAGGTTCATTTTTTTTGAATTCCTTCTGTGCACCTTTTGGTATGAGTCAACAAACAAAAAAAGATCCTATAGATCAGGGGCAGCAAACTATGCACATGAAGTTTTACTGAAACACAGCCATGCCCATTTGCTTATGTATTACCTATAACTGCTTTCGAGCAATAAGGCAGTGCTGAGAAATTGTGACAGAGACCTTAAGGCCTACGAAGCCTAAAATATTTACTAGCTGGCCCTTCACAGAAGAACATTTGCTGGGTCCAGTTATGGACAGTCTATGAAATGTATGAGCAATTCCTACGTAAACTGTTATTGACTGTTTCCCTTGACTGTCAGTTACCCCAACTGCATGAGTACTATTTTCCAATCCTACTTCATACATTTGATTAGAGAACACTGAAAAGAGAAGGACTCTTAGAATTTGAAGTATCTTTTTTGTTTGAATTCCTTTTAATGCTCTCTAGTTTTTCTACATCTCTTTAAAGAACTAAAACTCAATTTAGCAATGAATTGATGTCAAGAACATGGAAGATATACTTCCTTTTCTTCTCTACTCTACTTCAGTACCCTAACAAGCAGCTTAATACAGTCGATTAAAGGGTGGGTTAACTATAAGGTGATAACCAACACAAAACAGCCAATTGAGAATCTTGTTGCTATCCTGGAATCAAATCAAATGCACCTAAACTCAAGTCAATTAGAGCACAAGAGCTGCAAGAGAGATATGTTCTTACTATGCATTTCTTAAATATTTGAACCTTTTATACCATTAATTTCTACCTTACATAGTTATTTATATACCTGTTCCACAGCTCCTATTAGACTGTAAGATTGGGAACCAGATCATTAATCTGTTATTCCCTTCAAGACCTAACACAGTGCTTAGCCCATAATGGGCACTAAAATATTGACCGGGTGAATGACAATCCAAGCTGGATTTGTTTAAAAAGGTCCAAACTTCACCGGCAGTCAAGACACAGGTTTTCAGTCCTCGCTTTGTTAGAAATAAGCTATTCGATGTTGAAACATCCTAACCTCTAAAATGAGTACTAGGAAAAGTTGATCTCTTTAGGTCCTTTTGGCACTAACACATTATGCTTCTTTTGTGATACTGTGATATAATGAACTTTCCTTCAGACCACTTCATCCAAAACAGTAGTATTAAACTAAAACACTAGTATTACATCATAGGATTCATTCAGGGTAAAATTTCATGTTTTTAGACACCAGAAACAATTGGTGAGGGTCTCCGACAGACACCCACCCACTTTTCTTTAGACTAGGTGCGACATTATGATATGTATATTTGGGGTTTCATCTGTGGTTCCTAGCTTGTTCTAACTTTTCCCTGCCTTTCTGTCCAGTGGGCTGGCCATAAAGAAATTCTCTGACCTACCTTACTTGATTGTAGGTCATAAGACCCCCATTCTAGAAGGGATCCTGCCCTATCCGGGTGGGGTGGGGGACTGAATGCTGTACAGAAAGGTCAAGAAGAATGTGAACTGACTGGCATGCTGCGTTTCCCCACCTAGTCTGTCAGTGTTAGCTCATACCCTTTTTTGTTCAATCACATTGCTACACAGTTGTCCATGATTTAATCATATCTATGTGATGAAGCTTCCGTAAAAACCCAACAGCACAGGGTTCAGGGACCTTCTGGATAGCTGGACAGGTGCAGGTTCCTGGTGGGTGGCACACCTGGGGAGGGCATGAAAACTCCACACCCATCTCCCACACTTCCCCCTATGCATCTCTTCATCTGTATCCTTTGTAATATTCTTTATAATAAACCACTAAATGTAAACACATATTTCTCTGAGTTCTGTGAGCCGTTCAAGCAAACTAACTGAACCCAAAGAAGGGTTGTAGGAACCCTGATTTAAAGCTGGTTGGTCAGAAGTTCCAGAGGCCTGGACATGCGACTGGCATCTGAAGTGGGAGGCGGTCTTGGGGACTGAGCCCTTACCTAGTGCAATCTGATGCTATCTCCAGGTAGACAGTGTTGGGATTGAACTAGGGGATACCCCACTGGTGTCCGCTGAGTTTGCTGGCTGGCTTGCCAGTGGGGAGAAATCCCCACACATATGGTAACAGAAGTTGGTCTTCTGTGTTGATGATTGTGCTGTGAGAGCAGAGGAAAGACACTGTGTTTTCCCTCGGTGGGAAACTAAGAACCTTAAAATAGGTAAAAAGGAAAATGCTATAAGTGAACAATTGGTGACTGAAATATCTCAATTATAACAAAAGGCACTTAAATGGCCATTCAAGTTTTTCAAGAACACACAGCAGTATGTTCCAGATGAGCCTTCATAGCACTGGAAGGTTGTAAAGTCTTAACTGTGGTTTCTTCTATACAGGAACTTGCACCTAGAAACCACAGAGTAAATTTTGCACGCTGTAATAAGTCAGGCAGGAAGGAGCTGAAATATGCAAATTAGTTTACCCACAGCCAATTATATGAAAAAGGAAAAAAAATAAAAAAGAAACAAATTAGAAAGTGTGGGTTTTCCAGATCATTGATGATTTAAACTAGATTGATTTCTTAAGTCACCTGATTTCATAAATACTTTAAGCAGCAATAAAACAGGTGGGAAAATGGACCTTAAGTGAAGAGAAATAAAAGGCAAAAAAGAAATGAGAGGTGGCAAATATTAGTTTATTTTGTCTGAAGATAACACGCAACATACCATTGCTAAACGCCTACTCTGCTCAGAGAAAAAAAAAAAAAACCCAAACAAAACAAACCTTACATGAAAACAATTCTGAAGCCCTACCAATGATTTTTAAAAAGAGATAAACTCTTTAAAGCTCCTTAGAAAAACAGTGCAAGGGTATACCATATTTGGAAAAGCATAGACTTTGAAAATAGGATGGTGCAGCACTAGGAGTCAGAAGACCTAGGCTTTTCAAGCTGTGAGAGTTTGGACAAAACACCCAATTTCTCTAGACTTTAATTCCTTAAGGGCAAACTAAAGGTTTTGGACAGATAATCTCTAATGCCTCTTCAAACTCTAAAATGCAAAAGGTTCCTTTAAATAAGTGTTCCCCAAATTGTTCCAAGAATACAGTTAGTAAACAATCTAGGATTAAGTGGTTCCATGATCAAATAATTCTGGGAAAACGATAAAATACATAAAGTTGGACAAATGTCTTTACCACAGGACTTTTGAGAGACTTTTTTCTGCTAATTTATCCTGTTACTCTCCTAGACAATACCATATAGTATGTAATGCTTCCCAATTTTCTTTTAATATTTTAATTCCTGGAATATTTTAATTGAATATTTTAATTCCTGGAATACTTTCAACATTTAATAATAGAACCACAGTATCTTAGTGAACACAATTTGGAAAAAGCAGCTTTTAACAATAAACTTCATGAATTTAAAACCAGATGCTGAAAGCAGCAAAATGCTCACATAATAGTTTAGGGCATCCATTTCAGAAACCTTAGTAACATATCTATAGTGTTTACATGTCACAAAGCACTTTATCTTACATTAACTCATTTGACCCTTAACTCTAGGAAGTCAAAGACAGATGAAAGAATCACTTTCATTTTCCCAGTGAGAACTGAGTTTCTCTTTTAGCTCTTTTTCATCACAAAGTATTTTCTGCTAATGAATAGAATGATCACAATCTTCTTCCACTAACATAATTACAGGCTTTCCTTGACCCATCCTTTAAGATCCTCTTTTGTGCAAACTGACCTGTTAGGAAACATCCCAAAGAAGCAGGGAAGCAGCTGGAGTACTTGTGCCAGGAGTGAGTCAAGAGCTGTCACATACGTGACTTCATCTCATCATCTCAATAACATTAAGTAACTATTACCCCTAGTTTTGCTACTGAGGAAATTAAGACCCAGAAAGTTTAAGAAATGTGCTCACAGTTATAGAACTAATAAGTGATGAAGTTGGGATCCACACCCACGTCCACTTTTTTTTCTTTAAAAGAAACTTAGGATGTTTTGAAATGGTTCGACAGTGTTTTTCTAAATTTAAGTTTGGCTTGTGGGTTCAGCTAAAAAAATTAATATTTTATTTTGGTTTGTGGTTCATGGTTGGTTGAAATATGATTTGATTTACACAAATATTACAACAGTAGTTATATGGAGGTATAATTTATACAAGAGCTGCATCTTAATAATTATAACTACCTGAGCCCTTACTAGTTGCCAGACAGACACATACGTATTACCTCATTTAATCCTCCCAACAACTCCACAAGGCAAGGATCCTGGAACTACTCTACCTTCAAGATTCTGACCTCGGAATTTCTTGCCTGATGCAGCCTCTTTTATGTTTCACCTCTTTCTCAGGGACCTTTGTTTTTATCTTATCAGGACTTCCATGCCCCTCCCTACTCTGAAAGTTTACTCTCTCTCTGATTTCACCTGTCTCCTTAGCCTTTACACCAGTGCTCTCACTTTTTCACCCTTCTCATCTTACCAATGCCAAACACTATCCAGATCCTTCTCCCATTTACTGGTGAGAAAGATGGCAGGGCTCTCACTACAGTTTATCATCCTTTTTCTTATCTGTGTTTGAATGCTCACCAAATTCCCAAGAGCAATTATTCCAAATCTTTTGTCATACTCCTTAAGCCTAGAATCTCATGTTTTGGCTTTTAAAAAAATCTTGAACAGATGGGCCTAGCCTCCTTACTGAAATATAAGCTTTTAAAAGGTTGAGCGTCACTGGTCTTCCCACTCCTCACCTTCTGAGCATAGCTATCTTCCTTCCATATCGCTGATGGGAAACTCTCTAAGGAGATCCCTTTCCTTTAAGACTAACCCCGCCTATTTCCAACTATTCCCTCCTTTTTCTGGTTGGTTGCTCCACCTACAACCACAGTGGGATGCTAAAATAATCTCGTCTCTAGGCTGTCACTCTTGAGAATTTCCAAAGGGACTGTCTTTCCTTTTGACATATGATTTCCTTAAAGACACACCCTCTTCACTCATTCACACTTTAAATCCTTTGGAATGTGCTTTCTACCACCCCTCCCCACCCCCGCCCCACCACACACTTAGTACTCTATTGAAACTTCTGTTCAAAGGCTTACAAAGACCTCCCAATGGATATTTCCAATAGCCTTTTACTAGGCCTTTGTCTTCCTTGACCTCTTGGCCACATTTAACAGAGCTGACCACTTCTCCTTGAAACTCTGTTCTTCCTTGGCTTCTGTAACACTATCTGAATTATCCCGGTGTTTTGCCATTTCTTTTCCCTACTTTGCCAAAGGCTCATCCTACTCCTTCCCTGGACAGAATCTGTGCTCCACGAGGTCTGTCACATCTCTTTTCTTAACACATACTCTCTCTGGAGTGCTTTAATCTATTCCCAATGCTTCACCTATTAAGTTTGAGGAGGTTCTGTGCATCTTCCCCAGAGCTCCAGTTCTATATTTCTAACTGCTTTCTAGAAATTTCTGCCTGGGATGAGGAGTGGAGAGAGTAATGTGTGATTCATGAGGCCAAATTAAAATGGCCAAAGTAAATGTATGCATGGTGCCTTTCGCCAGCAACTGTTTTATTGTGGGAGGATGAACACTGTAACCTCTCACCATCCTTCCTGTCCATCTCCCATATTCCTTTGAGGTGGGAGATGTTTTCTATAACCAATGCATTTGTTATAGCACAGATGCTATAAGTGACTGTATAGTTACAGATGAGATATGCTCTGTTAGCAGTACGGCTAACCTGAGTCACTCACTATTCCCCTAATAAAGCCCATGTTTTCCACCTTCAAATCTTTGCTGTAATGTTCCTTTCCCCTGAAATGTCACCTTCCATGATGTAACCAACAATCCCGTACAAATTTTTTTTTTCCTTTTTGTCTTTTTTACTGACCGGTAACGGGATCGCAACCCTCGGTGTCGCGCCCGTACCGGGGACCGGCAACGGGATCGCAACCCTCGGTGTCGCGCCCGTTTGCGCCTGCACCGCGCTCAGCCAGTGAGCAGGAACCGGTCTCCACATGGAATCCGAACCCTCAGCGGGAGCGCCACCGCGCTCCCAAGCGGCGCACTCTCCAGTGCGCCACTGGGCCGGCCCTGAGTTACAAATTTTGGCATCTTCAAGTTCTCTTTCTCCCTCCCCTTCCACCTGCAGTTACAAAATCTTTTGGAAGACACAGATCCCTTTGATCAATTGATAAAAGCTACGAACAGACCCAGGAAACAGACAATGTATGCATTAGCCAATGTATGAAATGCACACATTGCAGACATCACAACATTACACATACAATTTTAGGGGCTTCATGTAGTCATATATCTATAAAATTTGGTCACTCCTCCTGTCTACAATTTAACTGCCTTCTTTTGGGTCCTCACCATGTCTCAATTGTTTGATCAGCTAGCTAACTGGTTTCCCTGGCCTAATGTACAACAGTATATCCCCTGCAAGCCGCAAGTTTACTTCCTAAAGATTCCTGTCTGTTTCAAAAACCACTTAACTTATGCTACACACTCAATAATTATTTAACTCGATGTTTTTGAGTCTCTGTTAAGCTTTCAGTTAAACAAAAGAACTTATTATCCACGAGTATAGGTAGGGTTGGGTTGATTATAAATGGTCTTCCAAAAAGGTGATTTATAGGCAGTTCTCCAAGGAGAGAGAAAAACAGATCCTGCCTAAGAACAGAGAAAGGAAATGCTAGGTGATGGGGCAAGAAGGGCAAAAATGGAAGGAAGAATCTGAGATAATGTGGAACAGTGAGGCTACATATTTGCTCCCAACCTACACAGCACCCAAACGATAGAACTTGTACAGATTTTGTAGCAATGCATCAACTAGCAAAGTAAGAAGCTAACAGGGTAATACTGCTTTCTTCTATCTTCTTCAGCCCCTCTTCCCCCTCACTCCCTTCAGCACTCTCTCCCCCTCCTTTCCCTCTCAAGCCTTGCACCTGCTGCGGGCACACCTCCAGCTCCCCAGATACTGAACACCCCCTGGGTTACACACTAACAACTGCTTCTACAGTGCTGACATGATCTGTACCTGTACTTCTTATGGGCATCCTCACTGTTCCCACTGCACTACCCTTTAAAAAACTCCAAACTGAAAAGGAAGTTTGCAGTGAAGACAACTGTGCAGATTCATAATATAAGAAATTCAAAGGGTTCCGATACAAGTAGAACACTCATGGCTTGTCGCATTTAATATAGAAATTAAATGGAAGGGGGGGGGGCCTGTACACAAAACAATTGTATTTAAGTGCAGCCCTACGTCAGATGAAAACAAAGGTGACTGTGCTAATTCCTCAATATTTAGAATATTTAGAATAGCTACTCTCCTGAAAAGTAACCTAGAACATAAAATCTCACATATATACCTTCATTTCCCCTTTACTAGCTCATGTAAATAAATTTGTGCCTTAAAAATGTTTTTTAAAAAGTACAGATGGCCTGTTTAAAATATGTATACAAATAAGAATATATTAGGTTATTAAATATAAAAAGTATCTGTCAGAAATCAGTGATTTCCAAAAAGGTGGCACAGAAGTTTGCAGAAAGTAAAAATCACAGGGGCAGGCCCGTGGTTCACTCAGGCGAGTGTGGTGCTGATAACACCAAGGCCACGGGTTCGGATCCCATATAGGGATGGCCGGTTAGCTCATTGGGTGAGCGTGGTACTGACAACACTAAGTCAAGGGTTAAGATCCCCTTACCGGTCATCTTTAAAAAAAAAAAAAGAAAGTAAAAATCACAGAAATTCATAAAGAATAGGAAAGGACATCTCAAAACGCAGACATTAGAAACAAGTAGCACCTCCATGCTACTTGTTGAAATTCTCAAACACACGAGTTCTTTGGCATTTCACTACAATTTTCAGACATATTAAAAATAATACAATTTTCTAGATTTTTTTCACTTTGTCTTTTTCTTAATAGCCAAAGGATTGTGTATACATTAAGGGGGAAAGGGAGACTAGAAGGTCGAAAGAAATTTTTTCAAATCATGAAAAAATAGTCACTCGTGATTCTACCGCCGAGGAAACTACTTGTTAATATTTTGGAATATTTCCTTCCAATTTTTAAAAAAATAATATACTTTTTTAGACTGTATCATATACACAATTAACAAACACAAAATAATCTTCCCTAGTTTACATTACATTGTTTTGAAATTCCATATATTTAAATTAATAAAGTGAAGCCGACATGGATTTCTATTTACTAGGGTACTATTCTACCTAACACCTAGTTTCGTTGTTGTTGCTGTCATTTAATAAGTGTTAAATAACAGTTATATTGATTTATTATTTTAATTCAGAATTTAGTTTCCTCCATTTCATTTTTTCACCTTATCCTAACTCCCTGAAAAGCTTTCATCCTTCCTCACAGTATGTCTATACTGTGTCTATTCTAGTTTACCAAGATTTTAGAATGTGTTAAGCAAAGCATTGTGTACAGATGCGAGAGTTTAAAAACAAACACCCACCAAACACCTACAGATGTCCAAGGACAAAAAAAATGTTTATTTTTCTCAGTAATGCAAAGACAACATCTTTGAAAATCAAGTATACAAACAAGACAAAGGAAAGAATTCAGGAAATAATCATGCATACTAATAATCAAATCTTTGTCAGTTTTCAAGCAAATTAAAAGGTAGCAGTTTTTACTGATAAGAGTGATCAGTGTTCTTTCCTGAACACTACCATACATTTGCGTAAAATAAAGAACATAGAATTGAAGGGCTTTTCTTCCTCAAATAGAAGGCAAACTCTGCTACCAAGAATATTAGCCATGAATCAGCTGTTCAGGGTTCAACTCTTCTAGTTCTTTTTGATTCTTTAAAAAATATATATATATGGTTGAGAATTTCATTTTCAACTTCCCGGTCCTTACCCTTTTGAGGCTGGCCCGCATTGTAAACATAGTCCATTCTTAGGAGACTGTGTCAAGGTCTCTCAGGACCACACAGAGTCTTCCAGGACCACCTGCTGTTATTGCCTGCTCTGTGGGGACATTAATAAAAACACCTCAAAAGGATTAACACAACAACCCTGTGAGGTGGGCACTATTATCTTTACTTAGCAGAAACCGAGGCTTAGGGAGGATAAGTGAAAAAGCATGCAAATGGTAGAGCCAGAACTTAAGCCAGGGTCTTTCAATTAGTTGTAGGAGGAAACATTGGCCAAACGGCTAAAGAAGGTAAAATGTGAAATCTGCATTATTATCAGACCTTAAGGAATATGCTAAGAGGCAAAATTTTAAGTGGAAAAAGTAGGAATGGTATGATTTACAATCATGAATTTTTTTATAACTAGTTCTCAAAAGTGAATTGGGTTTTCCCTAGACAGGATTGCTGGATTTAGCAAATAAAAATATACAGCACAACAAAATATTTGAGACAACTTATGCTAAAAAATTATTCATTGTTTATCTAAAATTCAAATTAAACTCGGTGTCCACTATATTATCTGACAACTATAGAGTAAAAGCTTTTATGAAACAAACAAAAAACACTAATAAATTACAGAGCTACAATTCCCAAAGCTGAAATCTAGGACACTCTGTGTGCCACATGTCTTTGGGTGGCCAAGAAAAGGAAGTGTAGTGAGGCTACTGCTGTTTCTTGACTGAGCTTCCTTCTCTTTTTCCTAGTGGCAGACACAGCCCTTGACAATGCCAGAGACCTAGCTTTCATCAACTAAGCCATTTAGTTTCACTCCATCAAAATTCTAGACCCTCTCTACTTTATATGGATGTTGTGCAGATTAAATATAACTGAGGTTGGGAGGGGATATCATATATATCCTTAAAATTTTTATTTATTGGCTGAGTGCTTTAGAAATATATTCTCAGAAACCTGGAAAGACAGACTCCCTCCCCCACCCCCCCACCATTAAGAAATGGCTCAAAAATAAAAGTATCACCAATGCATGGTAAGCCAGTTGACAGTAGTCACTAAAACGAAGGAAAAAGCAAAAACTAGAAATGTGTTCAAAATCTGTACGGAAAATTTAGTGAGGTGCCGAAAGTGGTAATTAGCAGAAAAAGTGGGCCATCACTGATGAAGAATTCTATACTTTTCAAATGGTTATGAATAGATATTTAAAATATACTCACCTTGACTCAAATAGTATTGAATCACAATACACTGAGATAATACAAGAATGAAACAAGACCTTACTTATACATAATAATTTAATTTTCTGCTACTTCCCTTTACACCTCCAGTCTCCGTGTCTTGAATATGTTTACCTTCTTTTAAAAAACAACAAATTGGGAATAGCTCAGACGGTGTTCATTTAAACATCTTCTATGCACAACTTTAATCTTCAAACTTTAACTCTCCGTGTCTTGAATATGTTTACCTTCTTTTAAAAAACAACAAATTGGGAATAGCTCAGACAGTGTTCATTTAAACATCTTCTATGCACAACTTTAATCTTCAAACTTTAATAAAACCCAATCTACTAAACACAAATTGCTGCGAACAGAAACTGCTTGAAGAGGATTAATCAACAGCTTTGTATATCATCCTCTAAACAAGGCCAAACACTGAATCACTGTTGAATTCCTCACGTGCAGCTACACCCAGTTAATCTTCAAGAAAGAAGCAAACTATGTAAATCTCCTTAAACTGGGAAGCTAAGTACTTTTTTTTTTGATGAATACTTCACTCATCAAAAGTTGGCAACATTTAACAAGTACAACTATTAGAAGATAAGTTCATTTGTAAAGAAAAAGAAATACACACACACACACACACACACACACGAAAATTCTTGCATTCACTCCCCTACCTCCAAAACCCCATTGTAGATCACTAGGACAACATACTATTTAGCAAAAAGGGCCAAGCCACAATTTGCAAAAACTAAAGTAAATGGCATAACTGAGCTAACTATCTCAAGAAAGCAGTCCAAAATGGAAGGAAACATAAAGACAGAAGTAGCTAATAAAAGAATTCAAGAAACACAATACAAAGGAAAAATGGAAATAAGTTTTCTATATTTAAAAGCTTTTAAGTATAAAGCACTTTTTTTTCTTTCAAAACACACTAATACTTTCACTACTATGAAAGTCCTGATAAATGGTTTCATTCTGGGTATGGGGGTGCTGTCTTCTTCATATAATTAGACCAAATTTACTTAACAAATATATAACTCAAAGTCCCAGTCACAGTAATAGGATGTACACATTTCTCCACCGAGACTTGAAGCAACAATCTTTCTCTAGATACTGCCTACTGGATTATCACTCTACTCAAAAGCTTCTCACTTTGACCTGAGCTGAGCAGGTATATTTCTAACATGTTCACAGGCCTGTGATGCAGGAAAATCCTGTTTATTCCAGATGACTCTGGAGATCTGTGCTCCCTGCTGCATGCCGCGGCTATCCTACGTGGGGGCAGGAAGAGGATGAGCACCACCCTCCTCTGCTTTAACTGACACTGGCTGACTCCTATACCCGTAAAATGTAAAAAGTTTTAAGAACTGTCCAATCATTCAGTAAAGCAATATTTTGACATCAACGCGGCTTCCAAACATCACGAACTCAACGTTCATAACATTCATTTACTTTGCCCTTCACCTACTATCTCACAACCTCCACCACCTCCCCTACTGCCACCAAAAAAAAAAAAAAAAAAAAAAAAAAAAAAAAAAAAAAAAAAAAAAAAAAAAAAAAAAAAAAAAGTGGAAGGAATCCCTAAACTAGGCTTCTAAGACTGGAAGAGAGCAGTGGGCAATGATGTGGATAAGCTCTATTTCTATTGAGATGTACATGTAAGCAGGCAGTTGTAGTGTGGTGGTTTTAATGGCCCCATTGTAGGGTTTAAATCTTGGCTCTGTGCTTTGGACAAATTATTTAATCTATGCCTCAGTGTTCTTAACTGTAAGATGGAGATATTAATTTACCTGCCTCATATGATTGTCAAGAGGACTAAATGAGTTAATCCACCAAAAGCATTTAGAATAGCAACCAGCAGGTAGTAAGGTACTCAATGACTATTAGCTACTACTCTCATGTATGCATAACACAAGTGTGATTCTGACCCATTATATTTTTTTCCAAAGGTGATTTTTAAGTATTCCTTACATTCAATCTTTTCTTCAGGCAGATTATGTGAAATCAGCTCTAACAGCTGATTAAGTATTTCTAGATTAAAATCAAATGGCATAATACACCTAACATTTGCCAATTCTTTCATCAAAATGAACAACCAATATGAACCGAGAGATGCAAGCTTAACATCACAAAATCTTATAAAATGCATTCATTAGACTTCCCGTTTAGGCTAAGCCAGGATGAGATCACAAAGTCACTCATGGTAACCAGGTTCCAGCGCTGGAAGTGTGCTTTCCCAGTGAATGGCTAGATATTAACAAAAGAAACCTTTGACTCAAATACCACTGGTACCCGGGGTCTTGTGTCTGTATAATGCCTACACATTCATTTCTTTCTTTGCCTATAGAAAAAAGAAAGTCTGTTTGTTTTTCTGATTCAGTCAGCCCTTTTAGTCTTTCAATCTAAGGAGAGCCTTGTGAAAAGAAGAGCATCTTATCAGCGTGCTCCAGACCAGCAGGCTGTCCCCCCTCCATACACAAAACCTCCAGCCCCTCACAGCAAAAGGCCTCGCCCTCAGAGCTTTCCCCCCATTTCAGAGCTAACACCCCGCCGGGTTTTGACAACAAATAAATGAATACACAAGGCCCTAACATAATTAGCCATCTTTTCAGGTAGAGTGTGGTGGGTGGGGGAGGAGGGGTTGAGAGAAGAATATTTATTATAAATTGGCTTCATTTACGAAGTTGATGTAAGTGTGCTGGATCCGAGGGCATTTATTTTCACAGAAGCCACATGAAGTGAGTTTAGAGATGCCGCTTCTGGATCTTGACAATTTTAGCATATACTTCAGCCAAGCCACAAATGCAGATTTTATTTTTTTAATTAAAGGAAGGAACTTCTTGACCCATGTAAAAGTTCCATTTACTTCAACATCAAGGGCACACAGACCATAATGAGTTTTCTGTCTTTTTAAGGGAAGTTAACATGTAGAAGAACTAAAGTCCAGAAAGCAAAAAACATTACTTTTTGACATTGCCAAAATACTTGCAGATACTCATATACTTATGCTAGGACATACCAAAAAAAGAAAAAGAAAAAGAAAAGAAAAAAAGAAAGAAAGACTTTGAGAACAACAAGAACTAAACATAATCAATAATCCTGTGAATGCCTATAGGAAAGCCACCAGGCATCACTGTCATCGATCATGATCTTAATAGAGCCACGGGCTGCATGGAAGGATACAGTTCGCTTATATCATTATTGGGGTAATAACTTAATTGATTTGTCTCAGTGGCTAAGGACGTAGACAAGAGATTTATTATGGAGGAAAAATATCTGCAATCGCGTTTTTGTTTTCTCAACAAGCATCTTGCCACTGACCTCTAAATCAGTTTAACCTTTTCTAAACAGACCTACACATTTTTTACATAATTTAAAGCTAGGTTTTGTTATTGCTGCTGATGAAAGGCTCTGTGAGATTTATCACAACATGGCTTCAGTAACCTCCTTTTAAAAACAAAGATGAAAAACAAAACAAAAGGCCGCAACTATAAGCTCCCAGCTCCATCCTTTTCCCGGCAGGGGATTTTGATCTAACCACTGAAGTGCCTTTGGAGTTCAATCTGTTAAAAAATGTATGAAACGGTATTAAAATAGGAAAAGGCATGTGTATGACTCAGGCTTATCCAAGTATCTCTGCAACTAGGATGTCACAGGATTTCCCTGTGCTTCTGAAAACTGAAAACCTTGAGAAAGTGACAGTAGCTAAGTTCCTTTTTCTTTCTCAGCGCGCGAACGAACACACACACACACACACACACACACGAGTCTTCCGGGTTTCCTACGAATCAGACAGGTTCTTTGAGGTTCCAAGTGAAGATCGCAAACCAATGCTACGACTTATTACCGTCCACCTCGACACACAAAGGTTTCAGGAAAAAGCCAAACTTGTTGCGGCGCTGGGCGAAGCCCCCGGCCGGGCGCGCGTCTGCTCTCGCCGCCTCTCCGCCCTTCCCCTTCCTCTTCCTCCACGTCCCACCCAGCCCGGCCGGCGGGGGCGAGGGCATCCCCCCTGCTAAGGTCACCGGCCCGAGCCGTCCTCGCGGGCCGCCTCCTTCGGAAACAAGGTCACCGACCAGCCCGGTCCCCCCGAGGAGGAGCGGAGCCCGGCCAGCGCTGCTGTCCTTTGTAGAGCGGAGCTGGCCGGCCTCCGCGCGGCATCCCGGCCGCCGCCTCACCTGCTTGCGATAGGGCGTCCTGCAGTTGCTGCTGCCCCCGGGATTGCCGGTGCTGCTGGGGAAGATCATCGCGGCGGG
>NW_007730109.1:0-22261 GCF_000696425.1 Galeopterus variegatus | reverse complement strand
CCACGCTCTCCCTCCGTGGCTCGGGGCCGGGGCTGGGACCGCCCGGTCTGGGGAGCCGCCGGCGCCCCCACTCTGGTGCAATGGTTGGGTCTGGCTCCCCGCGTGCCGCACATTCCTTGGAGTAGCCAACCCCCCTCCTCCGTCCTTTTTCCCCCTCGGTTCTTTGCCTAAGCACCAGCGGCAGGCAGCTTTGCACCCCAGCTCGAAGCCCCTTTTAAGGGCATCGCTTCGGGGATCACTGTGGCACCTGGGTAGGAAGCGAACTGGCCCCAGGTCTTCTCTCTCCCCTTTCATCTTCCAAATTATCCTCCCCCTTCCCCCCAAAAAGGTGCGGACAATCACTCCTACTTCATTTCCAGCCTTCCATCAGACCTCTAGAAATCTCCGTTCCTCCAATTCACATGCGAAAATTTTAGCAGAGGAGACAAGTCTCCACTCCCTTGCCCTCACTAAAATACGCACTATAAAGTTTTGTATTTCATTCCTATGCCAGAGTTTACAAGCGTTCCTTCAAGATGACAATATCAAGTAGATAGCGAAAATCATTTAAGACTATCAGGTTGTAACTGATAACTGGAATACTGTAATCCTTCCTTATGTTAATTATTAAATGAGACACAAATGTGTTCTCTTCAAGGGCCACAAAAACTCAGCAAAAAAAAAGGGGGGGGGGAGATAATTTCCTTTGTTTCCCATGTGGAAATGATCTAAGGCTGCTCCTCAAGCTGCCTCTTTTCTTGACCATCTTTCCTAACCTGCGCAATGCAGAAGGCCTATATGGCAAGTCCGACAGGTAGAGCCCAACACCTCTTGATAGGGCACTGGGATAGGCTTGCCATCTTTTAAGTTGGCCTGTTCCACGGTGAATATTACAGAGTATTATCACCACGGTAAATATTACAGAGCTCTTCCTTGGCCTCCGGATTCTTAACACCTTCCTGGAAAGGCCCATCTGCTAGGATAATGAAAAATCTTAACTTGTCTAAGAGGTGAGGACCCAACTTCTGGCTGCCATAAGGAAAGCAAAGTACTCCCTAAGGAAATCGAGTTTCTAGCAAAGCTGTGGCCATTTAAAGACTTTTCTAGCAGTAAGGAATTGAAAAATATCCATCCCAGACCCAGAGAGCCTCTTCCATATTCCGTACTTCCAGGGAGAGCAACATTTTCCAGCAAAAGTGATGAGAATTAGCAAGTCTCACCTACTGAAAACTACCATATACACAAAATACACATATAATTCCTAATTCTTTTCATTAAAAAAAAAAAAAAAAGCAAAGGAACATACTCTGGGCACAGTACTAGGTGCACAATGGGCAAGTAAGAACGTGTTAGGTAAAATTCACAGGAAAATATCTATCCTTTAAAGTGATTAAATATCAAACAGTGCAACTTGCATTCGGTTGTGTGTTAGTATATAAGCTAGAGCAATTTTCTGCTACTCCATGCATTTAGAATTGTTTTGGCTGCCCTTTTGCTGTGTCCTCTGCCAGGACCCTTTACTGTAACTTACCAAACACAGGTGTAAAATAGAAGGTTTTAGTTAGAACTGTTCAAGTCACCGGTACCTTCTCCTGAGAACTTACTGCTCAAAACCCCAGCACTTCAGACCTGTCATCTATGGAAAAAATTCCACATACAACCTCAGTTGTCATGACTGTTTCTTAAGAAATTACAATCTAAACCACAGAAAAAAGGCATAGATTAATTTTTCTATGGCTCTGCTCTAAGGTCATGATACTTTGGATGTTGTGCCATTCTAGAATGCTAAGACTTGGTTGGATACCCTGCAATAGATTTATAGGGATAAGAAAAGTTTTTAAGTGATAATAAAATTTAAATTACAACACTAAAAGAATTCTAAACTAAATACTAAGATATATTAAGAATACTAAAAGAATATTAGATTAAAAAGGATATCTAAAAATCAACAAAATGCAGTCTGTTCTATAATAGTGAATGACATAAAAGGAGAGAATATAAGGCATATATTTTTAAAAACAATGTCCACCAGGGATCAAAAGTTCCAAACTTAAGTGGGTGCTTTATTCTTTAACTAAGTAAAGCATTATAAAGAGAGAAGATAGATCATCCACTCTCAAAAACTGTAAAATATAACTCAAGCCCAATGAATACAACATAAGAGGAATAACAGAAATATGAAGCCATGTGTATAATATATATAATCAATTATGTTCACAACTGTGTAGATGTAAAAGTGATTATAGGGATAGAACCTGGTAAGGTTAATCTGGAAAAGTTTATTGACTTTTGAAACAAGTATGTTTTAAGATGCTGAAAGTAAGGAAACAGTCTGGAGACACTACAAGTTATCATAATAAGAACAAGGTCTTTGGAACCTGTCTTTGGAGGTGCACATCCTCTTTAAAGGGAAACTGAGACTTTGCGCCTGGGCTGCCCTACAACATTCCTCCTCCCCCACCTCAGCTGGTAGGTAAAGCTGTGGGAATCTGACCCAAGGGCAGTCAATCCACAGACAGGCCAGTGACTTATGACCTGGCTCAGATTGAAAAAATGAGCAGGGCCAATCCAATTCTCACCCTTGGTTATTTGATTCAAAAAACTCCAAGAGCTGAACCAGTTAGGAAAGGGGCCGAAACTGCAAGAGTGCCAGGGGTAGAGTTGAGGCCACAACAAGCCAAAACCATATACAAGCCAATGTTATGAGGAAGCAGAAACTATGAGTAAACAGGAAGCTGACTGGCAGCCCTCAGAGAGCAGAGCAGCCGCCAGGAGCGGGTGAGCACTTGGCTGTGAGATGATGGAGGGAGCTGCAGTCCCTAGAACTGCTTTGGTTCTTAAGACATGACAGCCCCTCCACGTGCATACTTAAAACACCCCCACCCCGTCTTCAGCTACCTTAAATGATTCTGGGTTTTGCAATCTAAGGAATAAAATGAAAACAGAGCCAAACAGATCTGGCTGCACATTTCAGCTTCCTACTTACTAGCCACACGGCTTTGGGCAAGTTAGTTACCTTCTCTGAGTCCCAGACTCCTCACAAGATTGTCTTAAGTACAGTACACCAACAAAAGTGCCATACTCAATAATGGCAGCTGTTACTATTCTTTTTCCAGACTGTATAGTGGTAGCTTGTAGATCTAAATGGGTGTGCTCTGTAAATAACTAAGGCTTAGTAATTCTGGCTGACCATCACAGAGCAGGAGCAAGGGTATAGCAGGAATCAACCACAAGCAAATTTAGGTAAGGGGAGGTCACTTTTTCAAAAACTGTTGAATGGCTGAATGACTATGCTTTCTAAAGCTGTATATAGTACAAACTTAACTTTACAAGGTTAAAAAAAAGTCTGGCAAAGGTCAGTTTCAGGAGCCTAGGTGCACTGAAGTCTTTCTTCATGTGTTATTGTCCAGTTTCCTTTAAAGGAGTTATGTGTTGGACCACAGACATTTCTGTGTGAATGGGAAGACTGTGAGCAGTATCAGAGATCACACTCTGTAAGGCAAGAGAAGTATACAAATAAGGACCATGAGGATGAAGCCACCAGTACATGCAGAAGCCTGTAATCTAGTAGGAGAGATAAGACATAAGTAATGATGCCCTCTGTGACTTAAGAGAGGCTCGTATAACTGGAATTTGAGAACTGGAATTTAGAAGACATTTGTCTCATCGAAACAATTTTAAAAAGAGACTTTCAATTTTAAGTTTTTCACATCTCATTTCACTTTCACAACATCCCTATGAGGTTGGAAGGGTTATTAGGCTCAACGTACAGATGAGAGAAAGTTAAGTAAGACTGACTGACCTACCCACTGAGCAAGTAAGTACCAAACTAGAGTTAAAATCTCAACCTAGCTAGAATTAAAAGACTTACTTACCCTGTGCTCCCTCAAGCTCTGTAATGCTACATCTCAAAAAGGCCTTATAAATAATGCTGCAATTCCTAGATGAGTACTTGTTACCCAAGCAAGCACCAGAGTTGCTGTACACTAATAAGGCAAGGCATTAAGTGATAAGTGCCAGACAAGTGGTCCAGACAATTATGTGTTATGGGAGTAAACAGAAGGGAGAGATCAATACAGGATATAACATGGGCGTGGGAAGCTCAGCTGTATAAATGTTTTGTTTGAGGAATACTCAAAAAGAAGCATTGTGCAGATGACCAGAAAAACAGAACTAGAGATAGAAGGCTGGTATGAGAGAGCACTAATCAATGAACTCCCTGAAAGGGGCAGATGAGGAAGGGTCAAAAGCATAGGGGAGCCAGCACCCTAATACACAGATTACTGAACTCCATGTAAGGCAGGAGTCTTTGAATTAAATTACTAAACTATGGTGGTGAAGCTAAGCTTTGAAAGAACAAAAATGAGGGCAGAGAAGACGTCCAATGTGATGAGACTAGAACACCTCTATCAAGAAAAGAACTGACCTGTAGCAGGTTCTATCCTTCTATCACTGCTAAGCATTTCAAGCACCTTTTTTTTTTATTTGAGTCAAAATGAAAACAGAAAGGAATTAAGAGGAAAAGTTCATCTAACATTATTTTAAATTACAACCTTTAATGCATAAAATATAGTCAAACAGTATTGGTTACTGTAAGCAGTTTATGCTAAAAAATTATGTACATTTGAGAGTCTATGTTTAAAAGCTCACAAAGCCTCTGGCTCCCAGCAATACCAAAAAAATAAATAAATAAAAAGGAGAAAAAATATGGGATCAGCGAATTCTTTAAATTTTTGTTCTTTCCTTGTACAAAGTAGAGCTGATAAATTACCCTCTTTCTAAAGTAGCAGCAATATTTTCTATTATTTACTATTTTGCTTTTTAAAAAATCTACAATTCTTATTCCAGACTTAAAGCCTCCCTAGGCACATTTAAAAACACGTGTATAAAAATGAAACCACTATAATAACATAAAACTATAACTGTATCCTGGAAGGTCTACAGAACAACATAAACACAGCCATATTCTGGAGTATTACTAGAAGCTATGTTCTGATGCTTAAATCTATCCTGGTGAACAAAATTGAAGTAGTAAGTTTTGCCTTACTGTTGCTTCTCTGCATGAACTATTAAATAATAGCTGCCACTTACTGAATGACTACTATATTGCAGGCACTTTCTAAGCACATTACACACACACACACACCCTGATGAGAGAATGACTATCCCATTTTACTGAAGAGAAAACTGAGGCTCACAGGTGTAACTTGCCCAGGGTCACAGATCCAATACATAGTGGAGCTGGGGTTTGAACTTGGTCTCTCTGACTCCAAAGGCCCGTGCCTCCAATAATACTAATGATGGTTATTATTATTATTACTAGCTAAGGATCAAGTACAAGTCCCACAGGGGAAAACTTACATGGTATTAAAAGCCAAAGCTTAGGCATCAGAGCACCTAGGCCTGCACCTTGGCTTCACCATTTACCATGTTTGATCTTGGGCAAGTCACTCATTCCCTCTAGAAGCCTCAGTTTGTTCATTTATAAAAGGATATGGAATTACATTGAATTTCTATTCAGTTGAATATGAAGGCAAACTTTCGAATATTGGAATATAAACTGAATGGTACAAATATATATTCTGGTCCCCAACCTAATGCCCAAATCTCACTTAACTAACTAATGGCTGCTAAGGTGTAACTCCTCTCTTGCAACTGGTTTTATTTTCTGGGATAGTTGGTGGGATAGAGTTGGGAGAGAAGCAGAGAGAACTATCTTCTAGAAGCTGGGATAGTGTTTAGGTGAAAAGTATTTCCAGAATCCTGAACTGGAACCAAGAACATATTTTCCCTCAAAAAATAGTTGGAGGCCATATTATAAATTAGCTTCATTATGGGATTCATTGATGTTTATAGGTCAACTAAAATCCTAATCATCCTTTAAGACATTTCTCTTTATGGGGAAACATTCTCCAAATTCAAAACAAATATTTACACACAAAAAATTTGGATATAATCTGTCCATAAAATAGTTAATGCCCCGCTCTTGCAAAATAGTTTATAAAAATTCAAAGCTCACTCAAATTTTTGGCATAGGGGTTCTCTATAAGATAAATTTCCCTTCCTAAGTTTTTCTATAAAAACACATAAATGGATTCTTATTCTTTTCAAAAACACACAGTCTGAAGAAAAAAAGGCTATATGAATTTTAAAAATCAAGATTTTGTTTTGTTTTGGTTTATCATACAATGAAGCTGTGCCTGTAGATCAAGTTCCATAGCAAAATAAAGTCAACTATTTGGGAAACCAGGACAAAGAGAAGTTTCATTTTTCATACATTATGGATTGCTTTTTTACTAAATAACCTGAAACAGTCATTCGTTGTGGAAATCTAGCACTGAAGCTGTTATTCTCCATGCCTATAGTAAGTGTATAAAGATAGAAGTGCTTATTTTCAGAATATTTTAAGATAACCCAATTTTCCATGAATTATAGTAAAATTTACAAATTATGAAAGAAAGATATTACTAGGTAACCTTTGAGCTTACAGTTTACCTAAAGAAATGGAAGTAACATATTCATCTACATATGTGAGCAAACTATGGGTAAGGGTGCTGAGGTGAGGAAGGGAGGAAATGGTGTGCTAGGGAAATTGCTCACCACATCTACCTCCTGCTACAGGACCTGGGAAGAGACTGAAAGTACTTAGGAAATCAACAGAATTTGTAGAAAACTAGAGCCAAAAAATGTAAATCATGGAAAACAAAATTAAATTGAACCTGGAATGACCATCTCCTTTCAATGAGTAAAAACCAACTGTATGAATGACAACTTTGACAGTACACAGCAAACTGTACCTGGGACAGACAAAACCGTCATGTAAGCTAAGCATGGCAAAGGTTATATTAGACATTCCTAAGTGTTGGGACCGGGTGCATAATCAATGTCTATCCAAAACCTGGAGCACAAGTTAGGTATTAAAACATTCAAAATGCAGAAGAAGAAGAAGGAAAAAAAAAAAAACCAATGAAAATTTCCTTTCTTTTCGGTTGCCAAGATTACCATTAAATTAGGTCTATTTCACCTGAAGAGGAGGATGCTAGAAAAATTAATGATATCCTTTATGTAAATGAGAATGTTGAAAAGCTTTTCATTCTCCACTGAATTATGAAGGCTCAAACAGAAGATATAGAATTACAAATGAATTTCTATTCAGTTGAATATGTATAAAGGCAAATTTTCCAATATTAGAATATATAGTTAAGAGTACTGAAATAGGATACATAAGGACCTTATAAAAACTCCCCACCCTAAGTGTCTTTAAAAATGACTAATTTGGGGTTATCTAATACATTTAACACATGGGGCAAACTGATGACAGACCTGTGGCAAATTGATACTCCCCAAGCGAAGAGAAGGCAAATGAGGAAATTCTGATGTTGTCAGGACAATATGACTGATCATGACATCAGCAATTCCTAATTCCAAACTGTAAAGAACACTCCCAGAATGCTGACACCATACTAAACAGATACTCCCAGAACCATCCTCCCTTCACCACCCAACCTAATATTTGATCTAGTGGCAAATATAATGATGTTTCAACCAAAGGATTATTAAGTTTTAAAATCCTGTTAGACTCTTCTAAGTTGGACAAAGTACCAGGAGGAAAAAGTAGATAACTTCTGAAAACATTTACATTTTTCAGACCTAATACACACACACACACACGTATACTAGTATACATATATGTTTACACATATAGACATAATGAATGTATAAGAATGTTACAATTTACAAGATGTTTTATTATGCATTATCTCATTAAAGTCTCAGGGAAGAAGGCAGGGCAGGTATTCCCTACCCTACCTTTTTCTGAATAGGCAGATAGTCTCAATAGCTCTCTGTAGGTTATGAAGCCCAGAAATACAGAATTTCAGGGTTAGAAAGAATTATTAAGGGCCAATCCCCATGCCTGGCATAAAATAATCATTCAATAAATATTTCAATAATTGAATGATGCTACTGTCCCTCCTTGGACACCTTGACCAGTAATAAATCCATTCCATTTATCCATATTTAGTCATATGTATTAAAACATTCTTTATTAAACAGCTTTGAAGTCTGAAATCATCCATCCTAGTTTGACCCCTGGACTAGAATCTATGTCTTCTGTAAATTGTATAGTCCTTTTTCTTTGTATTCTATACAGCCCTACCCATAAAAGTGAGGGCTGAGTCATCTTCTTTTGAGCCTTAATCTCATAAGATTGCTTAAACAGTCTGTAAATCTCTAATGATTTACTTAACCTAAAGTCGTAGTAGGTTTCACTGTAGGCACGAATGGATGATGCAAGTTAGCTTTCTTACACACACACAGATAACAGAAGTGATGATTTTCATCCTCTTTTCAAAATCATGAACACCTGAGTTAGAAAGAGCTAAATGTAAGAGATGTAGTGATCGAACCTGAAAGAATATGCTTTACGAGTTATATTTAAAGTAGTGAATTTGCATCCTAACCTTTAGATCACTTGCGATCATAAGAGGAGTTAGAAAGAGCTAAATGTAAGAGATGTAGTGATCGAACCTGAAAGAATATGCTTTACGAATTATATTTAAAGTAGTGAATTTGCATCCTAACCTTTAGATCACTTGCGATCATAAGAATTGGCTTCACCAAAAATTCACTTAATTTTAGTTATACCTTCAGTGATGTACAGCATTCATTTTACTCATTCCCAAGTGGCTCCCTACCCCATTTCACACTAAATTAATTCCAAACATTTCATTTTTCCCCCCTCAAACTCCTAATCCCATCTTCACTGCCAAATGATAAGGCAGAGATCATTTGACATCATTTACATGAAATTCCCTTAGTTCTTTCTCATATATATTTATGTTTTTGCATATCTTCTTGTCATTCTTCTCTACGCTAGTAATAAAGATGTTCCTTTTTCCATCAGCCAAACCACACTCATCCCTCCCTCTGTTTACTCTGTTGAAATCACAACTCATGGTCTGCCCCCCTCTGAGTTTTTCCTACTCTCATCTATTTTCCAAGACCTCTTGCTATGTTTTTTAAGGCCGTATTAATGCCTAAATTAGGCCAACTTATTCTTTACATTATAAACTCCTCTACTGAAGAAACCATGGCCAAGATTTAGCACATACCCTCCACTATTTACTCTATGGAAAGGCATCCTGTGAGAGATCAGCAAGTACTTACTGACCAGGCTTCACTACAATTCAGTAATTCTCAGCTTCCTTTCCAGTCCGGCACATCTGAGATACTATAGACTCCCGTCAATTACTGTGGCTTACTTCTACATGATTCTGAGCCAGAAACGATGAGGATGCATACTCTTATCCTTACCTGAAAATCATTGTTATAAAGAATGAACCAGAAAGTAGTCACAGAAAACCAGAGAAGAAAAGCATTTCACCTCAGTGTCCTATCTGTCTGTCCTGTTTATCATTTAAAAAAAAAAAAAAAAGCTTCACTGCAAGGTACACAAAAATTATAGCCTCTTGACCTAAGAGGGTTTGGAAATGATTAATGTTTCCTCTGGTGAGCATTTATTTACTAAAACCAAGATGGTACCAAAATATATTTAAGAATGACTAAAGCAACCAAGAATTACTTTCCCCTGATGACAAATTCCCTTGAAACTCAAGCGGTTGATTCTTTTGTCTTCTCCACACTAAGAAGCACCTGCCCTTCCTTGTTCCTCTTCAATGCAAAATAGCACAGCCCTTGAGGTCCATTCTTCATTCTGTCACCTACAAATTGACATTACCATTTATAGTATGGAGTAGTGGACACGGCATGAGCTTTCAATAGAAGCTACTGTGTTCAAGAGACAATTCTACTACCTGCTAGCTTAGCAACCTTCTTTTAAATCTACTGTTTAACTGTAAAAAGGGAAAAGACAACAGTATCTCCCTCATGGAGTTTTTGCAGGAGGCAAAGAAGACAGGCACTTCAGTTTGTTAAACTATGAAGATTTGTTATTTTCATTTACTTACCTTCAGCAATGCTCACTTTCTTCAGGTAAATTTAGGACATAGCTAAGAGCTTTTCCTGAGCGATATTAACATTTCATCTAAAACCCCAGCCTTTTGGCTCTACTTCAAAAAACCCTGTACACATCCACTTCCTTCAGTGACTGACACTGCTGCCTGTCATCAAGTTCTGAAATTCCCATTCTTCCACCTATTCTGCACTCATTAATAAACATGATAGTGTTACACAATACTTTTGGGTGTTCAACATGTGCCAGACATTGCTATAAGTACCTTACAGGCATCATTTCATTAATCCTCACACCACACTCTGATTCTTCCCATTTTCAGATGTGGGAACTTGAGCTTCCCCTTCATTCTCTTTATTCGCTCATCCCTGTGGTCTATGAGGTCACCATCATCATCACCAACACGCCTGCCCCCTGCCACATTATGCGTACTTAACCAACCTACATCCCCAAATCAGCCAACCCAAGTTTGTTATTTCTAGTACCCAGTGTTCATAGCCCTATCATCCTTTCAAATGAGCATTTTAAATCAGATTTTTCTATTTGTCCTCCTGAGTTGCTGAAAACCTCCCAGGCAAATCATAACTACAAGGGTATTTCAAAAAGTTCATGGAAAGATTTGTAGTATCTTTTAATTCTATTTTTCCACAAACTTGAAGTACACTCATACGCTCATTGGCTTCACCAAAAATTCACTTAATTTTAGTTATACCTTCAGTGATGTACAGCATTCATTTTACTCATTCCCAAGTGGCTCCCTACCCCATTTCACACTAAATTAATTCCAAACATTTCATTTTTCCCCCCTCAAACTCCTAATCCCATCTTCACTGCCAAATGATAAGGCAGAGATCATTTGACATCATTTACATGAAATTCCCTTAGTTCTTTCTCATATATATTTATGTTTTTGCATATCTTCTTGTCATTCTTCTCTACGCTAGTAATAAAGATGTTCCTCGTTTTTTTCAAGATGTAGGTTTCCATTGGTATCCTTGATTTCAAATGGATTTCCCCATAACCTCCCCTCACCCCCACCCTCAGCCGACTCTCCCCAACTCAACTTCTGTACCAGTTTGCCTGCATGCTTGCTTGCTTTTCAATTTTTCTTGGTTACTTTTTTTTTTTTTTTTTACGATAAAAGTAATACATTACTATATTTTTCTTTTAGAAATAAAAACAGCAGATGCAGTTGTTTGTTTTTCCCAGTAAAGTCACTTGCTCAAGTCTTCTTTATCCTAAAAAAAAAAAGTTTGGGAAGGGGTGATGCTTTTCTTGCTTCTTAAGCTATTTTATTCCTTCTCTTCTTCATTGCCAGAGTTCTTGAAAGACCACTCATCAGTGGATGTTTGTACTTCTTCACTTCCCACTCTGGTTACAGACCAATGTAACCTGGCTTCTGACCCACCACTCATCCACAACTGCCCGTCGGCCCCCATCCGACATGGTTTAGTTCTGTAAAGCTTCAGCCACTCACCTTCATGCATTCCAACTTGTCCACTCTTGGTTGTCCTCCTTTGCTCTCATTTTTTCCCTGCTCTAGCTTCTTTTCCATACATGATCTCACCCACAACTAGCACTTCAGTAATCACCACTGACCACAGGAATCCCACATCTATAGCTTCAATTTTGGCTCTTCTCTTGGGATCCAGACCTGTGCTTCAAACTTCCTTGAGCCTCTATGTCCCTTGGCCAGCAGCCACTGCTCTCTCTCTCTCTCTGATGCCAACACTGAAATCTGTACGCTCCCCACTAAGGCCCACTTACAAAGTTATATCTTTCTGTCCATTTCACTACAGTGTAAGCTTGCTAACAGCAACAGGTCTACTTCAATGCCTTGTACACCCTTGAAACTCTGGAAGCAAAAGCTATTTTAAATTTATTGACTTATAAGTCCAAGAAAAGAGGACCATTACATAAAACTAAGAAGAAAATTTTCCTCACACTCATTAGCATTCTTACTGTCTGTTTTGTTTTGCTTTCACACAGAGCCTTCAAAATCTGAGAAGCACTTTATCTCTAATGAGTGAAAATACTGTCAAATGCATTTGGGAATACTGATTATTTCCAAAGAGCAGGGAAGTTGAAAGCCCCATTAACTAGCAACTTTTGGAAATTCATGCTCTAAGAGGGGAAGCTGAGCAAATGAATTTTAAATTACTTTTTGGGTTCTTCTTCAACCCAACTTTTAGCTGAAACTTAAATGAAAAGAAAAATTGTACACTTGGGTCTAATTATGCCTATTGTCTATTTACTCATAAACAACTACACAAATGGCAGGAACTAGGATAGATTTTGTAGAAGGAACTTCAGAACATCTCTTTCATATTAAAAAAATAAAGCAAGCAAAGAAATGAAGAATTGAAAACTGTTTCCTGATGTTTATTTTTATACCCTGAGCAACTAAAACCTAAAAGATAGGCAGCAATAGGAAGGTGGGGGATTTAAATCACAAACATAAAAGAGATGGTTTTCTTAAGATAATCAGGAATTGATAATTTATTCACAGGCATATTATTTAGATTAAGATCTGAAGTACAAAGAAAAGAAGTCTCCAGACCCTTATTAGAAACCTTAACCCAGAAGCAGGCAAGAATGCAACACTGGGGTCCTAGGCAGGAGCAGACGGCAGTCAGCCCCCTGTGCCCAGAAGAAAGGAAGAGAGCAGTGCCCATGGTCCTAGGCAGGAACTGAGGGCAGCCAGACTCCTCCACCTGGAAGTAGGCAAGAGAATAGGCCCAAAACACCATCTCCACATGGGTAGCCCACCACAGCCACTGCTGCCACAAAAGCGGCTTGATGCCATAGCAGTAGCCACAGTCACCATGCAGCTGGCCTGCCAGACACTCAACTGCATTGACACAGGGAGAGTTAGCAGCAGAGACTGCAAAAAGAAGAGTACATCTCTCTCCTTAAAGCCCACTCCATAATAATAGAAGAAGCAACTGCTCTGTCAGATGACCAGACATCAACATAGAGATATTAGAAATATGAAAGCCCAAGAAAATATGACACCATCAAAAGAATTCAGTAATTCTCAAATAATAGACCCTATAGAATAGGAAACCCTTGAAATGACTGAAAAGGAATTCCAAGCAACAATCTTAAGGAAACTCACCTAGATATAAGAAGACTCAAACAACATAATGAAATGAGAAGAAAAATCCTGGATATGAAGGAGTAAATTTACAAAGAGCTTAATTCCTTAATAAAGAATATAACAGAACTCATAGAACTGAAAGATTCACTCAATGAAATAAAAAATACAACTGAGAGCTTAAGCAGTAGGCTAGAAGAAGCAGAAGAATTTCTGATCTGGAAGATAGTCTTTTTGAAATAACCCAGGTGGACAAAAAAAAGAAAAAAAGAATTTTAAGAAATGAAGAAAATCTAAGACAGTTAGTAGACAACATTAAGCACGCAAACATTCAAATCAAGGGTGTTCCATAAGGGAAGGAGAAAGGAAAAGGCATGGAAAACCTTTTCGACAAAATAATAATGGAAAACTTCCCAGGTATCAGGAAAGATACAGACCTTCAGATCCAGGAGGATCAAAGATTGCCAAACAGATTCAACCCAAAAAGATTTTCTCCAAGACACATTGTAGGGAAATTGGAAAAGCTCAAAGACAAAGAGAGAATCAAGAAAAGCAAGAGAAAATCGTCAAGTCACCTGTAAGGGAGCCCCTATCAGACTAAGAGCAGACTTCTCAACAGAAGCTCTACAGGCCAGAAGAAAATGGCACGATATATTCAAAATACTAAAAGATAAAAACCTGCCAGATAAGAATACTATACCCAGCAAGGCTACCAATACTAAAAGATAAAAACCTGCCAGATAAGAATACTATACCCAGCAAGGCTACCCTTCAGAAATGAGGGAGAAATAGTGTATTTTCCAGACAAACAAAAAGTGTGGGAGTTCACCACCACATGACCAGCCCTACAAGAAATCCTCAAAGAAGTCCTGCATCTGGAATCTGACAAATGATAATCACTACCATGAATACACAAGAAAGAACAAAACCCACTGGTAGAACAAACATGCAAATGAGAAAGAGAAAGAAACTAAATTTTACCACCACAAAAAACCATAATGACAATGTAATAATGCCCCTCCTTTATGATTTTAATAATTTTAGTCTTCTCTCTTTTTTTCTTGGTCAGTCAAGATAAAGGTTTACCAATTTTGTGGATCTTTTTAAAAATTCAACTTTTGGTTTTGTTGATTTTCTCTATTGTTTTTTTTTTTTTTTTCCTTTTTTGTCTTTTTTCGTGTCCAGCAACGGACCGCAACCCTCAGTGTCGCGCCCGTACCGGACCGGGACCGGCAACGGGATCGCAACCCTCGGTGCTGCGCCCGCCCCTCGCTCAGCCAGTGAGTGGGAACTGGTCTGTATGTGGGATCTGAACCCTCGGTGGGAGCGCCGCCGCGCTCCCAAGTGGTGCACTGTAGCAGTGCGCCACCGGGCCGGCCCCTTCTCTATTGTTTTTTAATTCCCTATTTTATATATTTCTGTTGTAATCTTTGTTATTTCCTACTTATATTTGCTTTTAGTTTAGTTTGCTCTTCTTTTTCTATTTTCTTAAGATAGAAGTTTACATTACTGATATGAGATTTTTCTTATTTTTAATATAGATGCTTAAAAGTATAAATTTTCCTGTAAGCACTGCATGAGCCATTCATCCTATAAATTTTGATATATTGCACTTTGATTTTTATTTTTTTATTTCAAAGTACTCTCTAATTTCCCTGTGATTTTTCTTTTTACCCATTTTTTAATTAGGAGAGTGCTGTTTAATTTCCACACATTTGTGAATTTTCTAAATTTCCTTGTTATTGTGGTCAGAAAACATAATTTCTATGATCTTGGTCTTTTAAAATGTATTAAGATTTGTTTTGTGGCAAAAAAAACAACTACATTTTACATATTGTAATGATGAGTATGCTAACTATCGTGATTTGATCATCACATATTGTGCACAAATACTGATAGTCAACTGTGTACCCCCGCAAATATGTATAATCAATTGTTTCAATTAAAAAACCCCAAAAAAACCCTGTACTTGGGAAATGTAATCTTAAATTTATCTATTTTTATCCATTTTTAGATGTGACTGGTAATTCCTACTAGTCATTCATTTTGGAATTAATTATTCCATTCCACAGTGCTATAATCTGAATGTTCTTCCAAAACTCATTTTGAAACTTAAGCCCCATTGTAACAGTGTTATGTGGGTAAGAAATCTGACTATGGTATCTGAAACTATGGCCTTTGGAAGGTGGATTGGATAGTGAGGGCTCTACCCTCATGAATGAACTAATTCACTCAGGGATTAATGGGTTAATGGGTAAATGGGTTATCACAGGAGTTGCATCGGTGACCCTATAAGCAGAGCAAGTGAGCACATTAATGCATTATTTCCACTCTCCACCATATGATACCCTGCTCCGCCTGGGGACTCTGCAGAGTCCCCACCAAGAAGGCTCTCACCAGATGCACCCTTCTAGACTTCAGACTTTCCAGCCTCCAGAACTGTAAAAAATAAATTTCATTTCTTTATAAATTACCAGTTTTAGATATTCTGTTAGAAGTGACACAAAATGGACTAAGATGCACAGATATCATTTTCTCTTTTCAACATATCTGTATCAGTTCTGAACTAGATTACTTCTAGATTATTTCTGTATATCCTACACTCCTCCATGCTATTCTCTACATTGCATCCAGGACTCTTTCTGAAATGTAAATACTAACACTAACCTCTTTCTCAATCCTTCTCTTTATAGACCTCCCCATCATATACCTCTGCATCAAAAACACAAATGCACACAGAGTGTTCTTCAGAAAATATTCTGAACTCTTTAAAAAATTCTTAAAGAGTTTTTTCTTGATTTCCTTTCTGGTCTTGTTCTTCCATCATCACCCTAAACTCAACTCATCACCCTAAAACTCAATCCCTATATATACTCATAGCTCCTCAAACTTTATGTATGCACTCTCATCTCGAGGTCTCTGTTGCAAAGGTTTCTTTCATGGGTTTCTCTACTCTATGAACTAACCAAATCTCTTTACCTTCTTCCATACTCTTTAATTTTCTCATCTTTCCTTTATGCTTCAGTAAAAAGAACTACTGCAGTAAAGACTTCCTGAACTCCTTTCTCTTAAAAAGAAGAAATAAAGAAAGAAACCTTAATTTTGGCTCCTGAATGGAATACGGTCAACAAAATAATGGCTTCGCTTCTGGCATCTGAAGTTAAATTCATGTCTATTCCTGACAGTATTCTAACTAAACATGGCAGCCCAAAGTGGGAGGATTTAAAAACACTACTATTTTTTAATGGGATAGTCAAGGCTCTCAAGTTTAAATGTACATACTTCATCAGTGCCTTTGTAAACAAATAATTTCTTACTATTACAGTGCATTCTTTTTAACCCAAGGAGAGATGATTAGTTTCCTTAAAATTTTCAAAACATAGGGCCGGCCCGGTGGCGCACTGCTGCAGTGCGCCGCTTGAGAGTGCAGTGGCGCTCCTGCCGAGGGTTCGGATTCCACATACAGACCGGTTCCCACTCACTGGCTGAGTGAGGTGTGGGAGCAACGCTGAGGGTTGCGATCCCGTTGCCGGTCCCGGTCCGGTACGGGCGCGACACTGAGGGTTGCGATCCGTTGCCGGACACGAAAAAAAAAAAGACAAAAAGGAAAAAAAAATTTTTTTTCAAAACATCTTTTCTCTTCCAGCTGGCTTATAGTTATTTTAAATCTTATTAGCTCCTTTAAAGGATGATTAAAAGAGAAAATAAAATGCTTACCTTTTCTATTCCTTAACAATGTTCCTCATCTATTCATTTAACTAGTGTTACAGGGAACCTACTACACTTGAATGGTTGGGTACTGTGCATGGAGAGGGAGGCCATGAGCAAGCTGACACCGGGAGGAAGGAGAATGAGACAAAGGAATCGTCACTTGTTACAGTGACTCACAGGGCTGGGATTTTCAACAGCCCTGATACTCCAAGGAGTAGAGGAATGAGAAGGCAGTAGATGGCAAGAGCCAAAGTAGCCAGACTCTGAAACCAGCTAAACAAAGAGCAACTGAGTGACAGAAATGGCAGAAATTCAAGAAGAAAAACAAAACTCCTGCTCTTGAATGTGTACCTTGAACTGAGAACAATCATTTAGTTGGTCTCCACAAGGCCCATGCCCATTAAGGTCCCAGTCAATCCTGAGACCTTGGAAGGCAGCTTTCCTAGATTCTGTTGAGGTCTGGTTTCATAACTGAGATTCTTATTCTCCTATGTATTCTTAGAACAACCCTATCCCATTACTTAACACAAACAGTGGGGGTTCACTGTTACTTGCAATCAAAAGCATCTTGCTAAACAAATACTAACAAAGTTGTATGAGAAACTGCTTCTTGTAAGTTAGTACTTAGCAATAGCAAGTCATTTTTTAAGAGGAAAATAACTTAATGTCAGGCAGCACTACCTACTTATTTAAGGTAAGTTATTAAATTATTTCCATTTCTTTGAAAACATTTTTTATTAAATTGCGGTGCTTGTACCTACACAATTGGTAGCAACACATTCACTTCACCATCCCAATTAAAGTGTGGTGGCCTGGTGTCCAAACCAAAAGGGGGGAGAAAAAAGCTTCTTATACACAATCTGAGCTGTCTCAAATTCTTTACAAGCAATTATAAGACATATGCCACCCCCCAAAACACATACAAGTTAGTCTATCCTTCATCAAATTTAAAATGTCTTTGATGTTTATATATTTCAATGTCTCTAAATTAAACTATTATTTGGTATATACAAGTCAATGTTATTTGTTGTAAAGTCTTATAAAAACTGTGTATATATGATGTGTTGTTTAATTAAGTCTGAGGAATACTACTTGAATTTTGGTTTGAAGTCTTTTAAATCAAAGGAGGTATTTTTTTGATCTTAGAAGCCAACAGATTTGTGATAAGATGGTCTTAAGGACTGTGTTATATTTTAGGAATGAGCACTTCCTCTCCAGATTTGTGCTGCCGCCTCATTCCGGGTGACTTCTAAACAACCTAGGGTCACAGTGGCTTCTCTTTAATTAATATCTCATTACTGGAGAGAGGGCAGCATGTCCTCAGGAAGAGAATACAGGAAGAGATTATAAAAGTCTTCAAGGCAACTTGTGGTTTGGTCAAGAAATGAAAAAAAGCCTAGCTTCTTCTTTGTTACTGAAGTGAGGCTAGAAATGGTTTATGATTCCTACAAATTGAGGAGGTTGGAATTTTTACGTTTGTTTATTAATTCTGGCTTAATGCGTTAGACTTTATCTCTTTTTCAACCTGCTAGCCTATGATGGAAAAGTATGCATTCATTTTTTAGAATCTCTCTCTCTCTCTTTTTTTGTGGCAGCTGGTCAGTACAGGATCTGAACCCTTGACCTTGGTGTTACTAACACCTTGCTGTATCCAACTGAGCTAACCGGCCAGCCCTTGCATTCATTTTTTAGATAACAAAAGAATGATCCATAAAGAAAACATGAGTCAGACAAAACTCTTCCATCTAAGGCATGATTCCATTAAGGTTTAGCAATACCCAAGTTATATAAATACAACATTTTCCTTCTTTAAAATAAAAAAGTACAATATTTAAGAGAGTAAGTGTCAATAATACCTATCTAAAATATATTTTAAAAATCCATGATAAAAAGCTAAAACTGTACCGCATATATCTATATTTATATCTATGCATCTGTCTATATCTGTATAGACAGATGCATAGATATTCACATACACCTAATCAACTAATCTTATGAGGCCAGGAACAAAATCGTTTTTTTTTTCTCCATGGTTGGCTGGCATGGTGAACCGAGAAAATTCTATTTAAATTGGGCTCACCACTCTTGCTTCCTCTCGCCATGTGATCTGCTTGTACCCGCCAGCCTGCCTGCCGCTTTCTGCCATGAGTAGAAGCAGCCTGAGGCCCGCACCAGATGCAGCTGTCCCAGAATCATGAGCCAAATAAACCTCTTTTCTTTATAAATCACCCAGTTTCAGGTATTCTGCTACAGCAACACAAAACAGACTAATACAGGGCCTGTAATCCCTGGGTCTTGCAGGGACTTCCAGCCCCAGTGAATACGTCTCCTGCCAGTGCCGGGCCTGCCCCTCAACTCCCTGCTGACCCCTACTTCCCATCATGCTATGCTCCCAAGTCACAGGATGTGACAGTTCCCAGCACCTATTGTCTGTCAGTTCATGTTGGGGATCCAGAAATAAATAAGACATAGCCTTTGTCCTCAAGCAGGTCACGGTCTAGTAGGAGAGAAATGAGGAGTTAACTGCCAGATGTCATGTTACAGGGCACATTGAATACGGATCACTTATTCTGGAGGAGGCCACGTGTTGAACATCCCTATGGCAAAATCCACATTTCAAAGAACTGAAGTTTCCTACTAACAGCTACGTAAATAAGTTTACAAGTTGATCCTTCAGCCCCAGTTTAAACCTTCAGATGTCTATAGCCCTTGCTGACTGCTGAACCACAAACTCAGGAGAGACCCTGAGCCAGTCACCCAGCTAAGCTGCCTCCTGATTCCTGACTCTCAGGAACTGTGTGAGATAATAAATATTTATTGTTTTAAGCCACTAAAAAAAAAAAATGGGCTCACTGCAAAAATGAATGAATGAATGAATGAATAAAACTAAATCAAAAATAAATTTTCCCTGAAAGTCAAGAATATACAATTTAAAAATTCTAAAAAGCCTAAATATATAAACATATATGTATACCTATCTATATCTATCTATATTCTATATGATTGTGTATACATAGACAGACAGATATAGAGCTCCCAGATAGATATAATTCCACAAGAAATTATGTTTTAAAAATACCTCAAAGAGTGAAATTCATGAAAATTACAATAGTTATGTATATGAGTAAGCAATGCTTTCAGAATATTAAATCTTCGGTTAAAAACACTGACACTGATTAATGGTTTCTATTGGGTACTATTTACAAGAAATCACCTCAGCAGGGTGCCTGTGTCCAGTTTCATAATCACATAGTACACTCACCCTACAGGATTATGTTCCAGGGAAATTCGAATGTTAAATTGAATTTCATTCTCTTCAGGAAGTGACTTTTCTTAAGATTGAATACAGCTGTTAGCACAGACCACTGTTCCAAAAACATTTCTATGAGAACTAGAAGAAAACACCATTTTAAGAAATGCAAATTCACTTTCATTATTTCACATCTGTGCAACTAAAGCTGGAAAGGAATCTCTGGTCTCTGTTAAATTAGGTTAAATTCGGTTTTTATAAATATTCAAGAGAAATCATGCAGGATGGTTACAATATGGCTATAAGACTTTCCATGTACTTTTGTAGCCTATATATTTTAATAACCACATCACTGGTTTGTTTATAACAAATACAGTGCCTCGTTTTTTGTTTCAAAAATCAAAGTTATACTCACACTCAATTTTTTTCTTAAATTTCACTCTCTAATACAACTTGGTTTTCTCTACATTTATTCACAGAAGTGTAGCCTGGCAAATAACTTGGGGTGGCCTCAACGGAGGAAATGCTGCCAGCTAAAAACACCGGATGTAATCGAGACCACAGGAGACACGTACTCAGTTATAAATGTTGAACTAAAAAGAGGTATTGGAAAGAAACAAAGTCTAACTTTTTATTGAATGGGTTAATTATTTAGTGAAATCTTACTAGTTTATAGTTTACTCCCAAACAAAGCAAAATCTCTGGGAATTATTTTGATAATCTTAGGTTCCACTTTCTGGAGATTTAAAAGAAAAAAACAAACTATGGATTCTTAACATCCCTGGCTATTTTCCTACATTTGTGGGCAGAGGAACAGAGCGATGCAGGAGTCTACCTGCCAGACAATACAGGATAAGTAAGTTGGATCCGCTTCCACAAATAGTTGGGAGTTGGGAAAACAGTATTTTGTAAGAGTGTCTTTTCTAATAGCGTTACAGAAAATGTCCTTTTTTAAGGGACCAGATTTAATCTGTGTGTAAATGGACAGGTAACAGAGTAAGTTAGTGAGTATTATTAACTCTCTTTGGCAGTGGGATGGGGACAGGACAACTTAATATAGAAAGTCAATAGTGCCTGTTTTTCTATTCCCATCCTTGGACACTGTGCTTCCTTTCATATAGATGATAGATATGATGAATACTGTCTCCCCATTAGCTACAAAAATCCAAATTTGACATTTTTTTTAAAGAGGAAAGCATATGACTTTGGAATCTCTATTTTTTTTTTTCTTTCAGCTTGGCTATCAGTACTTTCCAAGCTTCACATTTCAATAGCTACCTGTTGCTCTCTACCTAAAGATTTTGGCAATTAAATACATTAATCTGTTCAACAAATAATTCTTCAGACAAAAAATTAAAAATTCAATTTACTTTTTTGGTCAGGGACCAGGATATTTTAATTGTCGGAATATAATAATTTCTATCTAAGACCTTGACTAAAGGGAGCAGTTAGCAGTTTTTAAACTTTAAAAGTTAACAGGAAGTCTCCTTTCAATTATTATTATTTTTTTGATATAATACGATCAATATTTGTCAGGAAGGTGAACATTTATTTCTCTTAAGAGATGAAAGAACCTACCATAAATCACACAGGAGAAAATGGGCATCGTGGTAAGAATCAGTCATTTTTGAAACTATGTTCTCTTATACATGTCAGCCATCTTATTATTTCAAGCAAGCTCGTGAAAAAAGAAAAAAAATCTTTTGCCACTAGAGGGAGTTCAAAATTCCCTTTGTACTAATATACATGTAGAGTGAATTTAACTTCTGAGACAATAAGTACGATTATAGTACACTTCTTTTTTATTAAACAATAGGATTAAATCAAGAATTAGGTTGTTGGGGAAATATTTTCCACTTTGACTAGAATAACTACTGTGAATATATGCGATGGGTTTATGTGAAACACATTTATATTTAAAGTTACAAAGTAAATTAAAATTTTTAATCTCTGGAAATTGCATAAGGTTGAGTTTGATTCTAATTGCTTATTCATTGAGAATGAAATCTTTTAATCTTTTTTTTTTTTAATTTTTATTTTGTCAATATACAATGTAGTTGATTATTATGTCCCATCACCGAAACCTCCCTCCCTCCTCCCTCTCCTCCCTCCCACCCAAGCATGTCCTTTTCATTTGCTTGTTGTAAGAACTTCAAAAAAATTGTAGTTGTTAGGGCCGGCCTGTGGCTCACTCAGGAGAGTGCGGTGCTGAAAATTGTAGTTGTTATATCTTCCTCTCCCCCCCCCCCCC
>NW_007730108.1:196191-207270 GCF_000696425.1 Galeopterus variegatus | reverse complement strand
GGGGGGGGGGGGGCTGGGGAGCCTTGGCAACTGCCCAGTCCCCCAGGGTAGCCTCAGCCATACCCAGGGAGGGAGGAAAGGTGAACTCTCCTGAGAAGCCATGTCGCTCCAGACCATGGGGAAATTCCCCAACTGCCTCTTTCCTTTCAGTACAATGTCACCCTTGACACAACTACCAAAAAGTCTCCATAGAATTCTTATTTGCAGAAGGTTGGTCACACACAGCTACAGACCTTGACTGTGGGGATTGTCCAGGGATGGCAGAAACGAGACATGGTGGGAAGTGAGCCCCCCGGAGTTAGAGCCTGGCTCTGCCACATGAACTCAGCAAATTGCTTGCTCTGAGCCTCCTTTTCCTCCCCTATCGAGGGAAACAGCAGGGAAGAACAAATGACATAGTCTCTGTAGGGTGTCTGACTAAATATCCCTGCATTGTGTGAACTTAGAGGTAGCCTAGACCTTGACCAGCCCCCAGGACACATCTGTTTGGGGCCTTTCACCATCTTGGTGATGGTCTTTGGGTCCCCTGCAGGTGCCTGGACCCTGCCTTTGACCACAACTCTTCCTTCCAACAGGAGCAAGAGAACCTGATGGATGCAGAGGAGCGCCTGACCCAAATGATGAAGACCAAGATGGAGCTGGACAGCCAGATCCCAGACATGCGGACGAGGCTAGAAGAGGATGACGGCACTTTGGCCTCACTGAGCGCCTCTAAGCACAAGCTGGAGGGGGAGCTGAGTGACCCAAAGCGGGACCTTGAGGGCCTGGAAACCATGCTGGCTGGGACAGAGAAGGAGAAGTAGGTGAGGAGCTGCCTGGACCCTAGCATGCTCCTCTCAGGCCAGGGCACCACCAGCCAGCTCACCTGCAGGGGCCATACCTGGAGCCCTCAAAGAAGCAGTGCCCAGTGCCCCCAGCCACTGGCCACATGAGGCTATTTTAACATCAATTAACTCAATACAACTTAAAACGCAGTTCCTCAGTTGTACTAGCCACATTCCAAGTGCTTGACAGCCACGTGTATTAGATGCTATGGTATTAGACATCACAGACAGAGCATATGTCCATCATTGCAGAAAGTTCTGCTATACAGAGCAGCTGGCTATAGGGACTGAGAACTTTTCCCATCATGGTGAAGGGGTCACCTTTAGATGTTGTGTTTCTGCCCAAACAAGCAGTTGCTGCCCTCCAAGCAGCTCCCTGGGAAGCCCCTGGTTCCTGATGCCATCTGGCTGGCCTTTGGCTTTGTGGCCCTCTTCCTGCCCTCAGGGTGGGCAGGGTTCATGAGCGGGGTCAGGTGGACTCTGCCTAAATTGTGCTTCTCTAACTTGGACATGCACACAAACCACTGGGGACGCCAACACAGTACAGATTCCGGGTTGGCAGGTCTGGTGGGGCCCGAGGGTCTGTGTTTCTAGCACAGTCCCCAGGCAATGCCACTGCTGACATCTGAGGAGCAGTCTTTGAGTAGCACAGGCCTGAATTGGTGGTTCTCACTGCTCCCCTCCACCCCTAAAATTCTGACTTGGTTGGTCTGGGGATGTGCTCTGGGCCTTGGCATTTCTCAAGTTCCCATGTGACTCTAAGGTGCAGCCAAACTGAGAACCCCCGCCTCTCCTCTCATGGAAGCTGTTTCCAGCCTTGAGGAACCAGCTCTCTCCCGCCCTGGTTTCCAGGCCCTGGATCACAAGGTCTGCACCCTCACTGGGGACCTCCCACTCCGCAAGAACTCTATTGCTAAACACCAGAAGGAGAAGAGGCTCTGGAGGAACTGTACCGGGTGGGTTGCCCTGTGGCTCCCCTTGGCAGAGTGGGTGGAGCTCAGTACAATACACTTTGCATGTGGAGGCTGGAGACCCATGTTCAAATACTGGCTTTGCCACCCCTCAGCTGGGGGCCTCAGGGAAATGGAGGAATCACACTAAATAGCAATTCTCTCAGGTGAGATGGGTATGGTCACATCTTGCTGCCTTCCTTCCAGATTCATTATAGTAAGGTGACCATATAACTTATCATCCAAACTAGGACAGTTTTGAGAGTGAAAGGGGAGCTCCTCATAATTATGTCTTGGGTTGGTCCCAGGCACACTGGAGGTATGGTCACCAGAGCTGTAACAATGAAGTGGTATGTATGGTAGTGCCCATGAGCTCTAAAGCCCCAATGAACCCTGAAACAGCATGGCAGCAACAGGCCACAAGCTCTTGAGGTCATGGTGGGCCCCCCTACTTTCCCAGTGCTGCTGTTACAGGCTCAGCCTCCTAAATGCAGAGCCAGCTCTGGCCGGCCACCAGTGCTGACCAGCATGGGGCACCTCTGGAGACACAGGTGCAAAGTGGTTTTACTTACGTGAATGCCTGGGTGGAACATCAGGCACATGGACTACAGAATTATTCTTCATGGTGCCAGATTGTCCGGAGCAAGGTGGGACATCCAGCCTCCCTGGAATCACCTGCTAAATGTCAGTTGTGCCTCCAATCATTGTCACACCAGAAGCACCCCACAGATTTCCAGTATGCTCCCCAGACAGCCAAACCCTCCGATTGACCCTGAGGGCCTACCTGCAGCTAATGAGTGCTCAGGTTTGCCCTGGCTTCACCTGGCACCCACGAGCAGGTGCTCAAGAGCTGTTCACTAAAGTCTCCCTAAAGCCCGGGGGCCGTGAAGTTTAGAAGTCATGACCGAGAACCAGGTCTGTCCACCTACTCCTTCTGTACTTCATGGGACACACGTGTATATCTTTCCTTCCAGAAAACCCTGGACAACCTGCAAGCTAAGGAGGACAAGGTGAACCACCTGACCAAGAACAACAGCAAGCTTAGAACCCAGTTCCATGAGGTAACATCCAGTTGCTGGGGCTGTTTCTACCACTTGAGGGCCAAAGTCCATCCCGGGGCACAGGGTCCTCAGATAAGTTTTGGGAACTAAACATACATCCCCTGGGGCATGAGGGACTCTCTGATGCCACACCTAAGGGACCAGGCCCAGCCTGGATCCTTCTTGCATTCTGGCCTAAGACTCCCCTTCTCTACCTTCTCTTGCTTTCTTGTCTTCATAGCTGGAGGATAACTGGGAGCAGGAAAAGATAATCTGGGCAGAGGTGGAAAAGGCTCATTGGAAAGCAGAGAGTGACTTGAAGATGACCATCAACAACCTCAATGAAATGGAGTGTTCTAAGCTAGATCTGGAGGAGGTGGTGAAAAAGTATGCCTGTGTGATCATTCATTTCATCTGTCACAATGTTAGCAATAGCCGGAGCTTCCTGGGTGGTGCCAGGTGCCAGGCACTGTTCTGAGGGATTTACATACTTAATGCATGTCTCAAGCACCTGCTATGTGCCAGGCACTGTGCCCAGCACAGAGGATACACAGAGGAGTAGGTACTGCCTTGTCCACAGGGAGCTCCCAGCTTTACACAGTTCCTATTGGGCCCTGAAAAGGAGACTAGTACCACCCCCAGAACACTGAGGACTAAGCAGGCCAGGGAGCCTACATAGAAACCTATGAATTGGGCAGCTCTCAAGGATAACAAGGAGTTGAGGGGGTATTTTATCACTATCACACTGGCAATAACATGGAGGACAAGTGGAGTGGAGAGCAACCGGAAGCAGGAAGACAACTGTGAGGCTACTGCAGTGGTCCAGGCAAGAACCTGGGCTAAGAAAGTGGCCAAGAGGGTGGAGATAAGGAGGCAGAGAAGGAAAGCCTTTTGGATGTAGAAACTGCACAATGCATCTTGGAAGTGTGTTTGACCAAGGCAGTTTTAAAGCACCACAGACTGTCGTGAGGGGCATGTGCAGCTAAATCTGTATCTTGGCACATTTCTTCTGTGGCACACCCAGAAAGTGTGTGTGACCCTGCCCATCCCCCTCATCTACTTGATATCTGGCATCCTAGTTTTCACATGTAGCTCCTTGAATGTGGAACTCACACACCAAAGGAGACAGAGCCTTTTGTGGAAAGTTTTTAGAGGAAAGTTTTCCATAAAAAGGCAAAGCATCAATGCAATTCTGCAGCCCTTAGAATGTAAGCTGCACCAGAGCAGTGACTTCTGTCCCATTTGTTCATTAATGTGTCCCCAGAACTCAAATCATGTCTGATACACAGTAGGTGCTCAATAAACATGTGCCACATTAATAAACGTATGAAGGAATGAATGAGTGTGTGAATGATAAAATCCTGTGGAGCAGATTCTGGGGTCTGGCTCCTCCACAGGGTGAGACCTTCTGGGCTGTCGCCCCAGAAGGCCAGGGCTAGGAGATGAGTGTGTTTCAGCAGGTTCAAGCCCTCTTCTGGCAGCCCAGGCTCCATTCCCTTGCCAGCTTGCTGGTCTACCCTCACAGCCTTTCTTCAGGAGATCAAACCTTCCCTTGCAGGAGGGATATGGAAATAAATTCTATCAACTCTAAACATGAAGAAAAGCAGCCTCTGAATTCTACACTGCAGGGGAAACTAAAGGAACACCAGGTATGTCCAGGACTGAGAAGCCTGAACGCTCCTTTTGAAATGCACTTTTCTGCACTCTTCATTCACATCTGCTAATTGGCTGCTGAGATTTCCTGAGGAGCAAGACTGCCACTGAGTCCTTGGAGAGCAACCCATGCTCACCTTACTCAGTTAAATCCAAAGTCCTTACAATGGTTACAAGGCCTTCCACGATCTAACCTCTCTGACCTCATACCCACCGTTCCTCCCACTGCTCTGTCCGGTCATGCTGGGTCTCACATATGCCAGGCTCCTTCCTGCCTCAGGGCCTTTGCACATGTTCTCTGTGCCCTGCTTCCTTCTGCTTTTGACAGTGGCCATCATATGTTCTCTTTCCTATTTTCCATTCTAAGAGGCCAAGTGGGTAACTTTCTACCTTTTTGTGGGAGTGATGAATCTTCCCTTTATTTGTCTTCTGTGCTTCTGCTAGGCCCGAATTGAAGAGCTGGAGGAAGAGCTGGAAGCTGGGAGGGCAATGAGAACCAAGGTAAAGAAATAATTTTTACCCCTTCTTGAGTCAAAGGCTCTAATACCAGCCACATGTCCAACCATAAGTAGAAATTCCCACTCAGGAAACCAATAGAGAGAACAGGTGTCCAGTTAAAAAGCCTAGTTGTTTCTCGAGCACCTCCTGTGTGCCAGGCACTGTGCTATATGTCCACATTAATTATGAGGTGAAACACAAAGATGCTATATGGGGTTTGAAGCCAGTGGAGAAGAGGCTAGTTCTGCCTGGGGCATGTGAAGGCTGACACAGGGAGGAATTTCTAGGCATAGGAAATAAAATAGCAACAACCTTTACAGGTGCAAAGGTGTAAAAGGAGAAAGCATGTGTTAGGAAGATCAAAGAGTAGAGGGAGACCTGAGGGTGGAGATCCTCTAGGGGTTGAAGCCAGAAAGCTGGTGGGACAAAAATCACAATGCACCAAAACTCCAAATTCAGCCAAATTGGCTGGGGGGTAGAATGGGTACTAACACCCACCCAGTGTGGGGAGGAGAGAGTGTCCTTCACTGAGCATGTCAGACACAGCATGAGGCTCACCAAGTGCAGGCCCCCAGCTTCTCAGACATGATGTGGTCATCACACAGCACTCTTTAGTAGAGAAAGAGGAGCTCTAGATAGCTCCCATCAATATCATTACATTTTATCCCAGGTGGAGAAACAATGCAGTGACTTGTCCTGGGACCTCAAAAACCTCAGTGACAGGCTGGAGGAGGCTGGTGGAACCATGTTTGCTCAGGTATCCATCCCCAGGGGATCCAGGAACCCCCAGGTGCAGGTAGAAAAAATACTAGATGGTGAACAGTGGAATAAAGACTAGTTAGAACTTGATGAGTTCCTGGGGCTAACTTGAGAATAAACTTACTACTACGAGTAGGGCTGGCTGGTTAGCTCAGTTGGTTAGGGTGTGGTACTGATAACTCCAAGGTCGAGGGTTCAGATCCCTGTACAGGCCAGCCACCAAATAAATAAATAAAAATAATACTAAGAGTAGGCGGTGGTTCAGTCCAGTTTCTGCTGGGGCTCCTTAGTTCAGTGGTGTTCATGGAAGCAGAATACAAATTGGATGCAGAGGGCAGGTGTTTTAAAATATAACTTATTAATAGAAAATGTGAGTAAGATCAACAGATCAGGAGACATGGCCATTGAAGAGAGAGTTTGTCACTACAGTTCCCAGGAGGAGACGGTACAGCATGCCATGTAGGGCCACATGGAGAAGCACCTCAGTTGGTCAGGAGGCAGAGGGAGAAGGGGAAAAATGTAAGCAAGAGCCTTTATTGTGGTTTCTGTGGGAAGGAACAGGCAAGACAGGGTAAGCAGACTTAGAATTGGCCAGTGTGTATGACTTCATTGGGCTCTGAGGCATATGAGCTGTCTCTAGTTATCTGGTACCTGGCCCTGGGGTGATTAGGGCAGGGGAATAGTAGCTGGAATACAAGAACCCCATGGAGGAGGTGGCTGTGGTATGGGCTCTGGATTGGTGGGTTTGCATTGGAATAGTGCTCTCAAGGGCCAGTTGTTTGCTCTCTCTAGGAATTAGCTAATGCTGGGAGTGCAGTCCCTCCAGCATAAGCAAGGTGCCCGGTATAAAAGCATCAGAATACAGAAAATAGGCTGGCCGGTTAGCTCAGTTGGTAGAGTGTGGGGCTGCCAAAACTAAGGTCAAGGGTTCAGACTCCCATATCAGCCAGCTTCCAAAAAAGAGAGAGAGAGAGAATACAGAAAATAAAAGACATGGTTAATACAGTGTGGTAACCCCACTACCCTACAGTCCAAGGGCACCCTGCGGGGAGGCAAGTAGGGGCTGAAATCTAAGCCACACTTACTGGTGTAGGGCTGTGTCCTCCACTAATTCGCATGAAGGCATTGCGGGAACTAGTGGAAGTCACATGACCTTCTGCATCTAATTTTATGTAGTCAGCTCTCCTACAAAGGCAGATCCTCAGTCATAGCTGAAAGCAGGATTGGAGTTTTCCTATCACTGGAAGGCTGAGCATCCTTTACGTGTTGCTTGTTCCCTGGACTCCATGTCCACTTCCTCACCATCCCAGCCACAGTCCGCTCATTGGGGGTGTGTGCCCAGAACTGAAACCGATGCCCAGCTGTGGTCAGAATCCCAGTAGGAAATAAAATCATCCTAAATGGTTTGAATAATGAGACATTAGCAGTGTAGAGAGGGTGAAGAGAGCAACAGGGGACTGAGGCACCAGAGACTGGCAACAGGGGGGTATTGCTACTCTGGGGCCAAAGGGACAGGAAGATGCAGGGTTATGAGGCCATGACAGCAGTAGCCAGGGAGGAGGGGCTGCCTGGCAGGAGCTGGAGTTGTGGAGGGACCTGGTCACTGTCAAGATGCTGGAGGAAGAAAGCACAGGAGAAAAACCCAACTAACCTTCTTCTCCCACCCTCTGATGATGCCCCCTCTGGCCAAGCCCAACAGGGAACCAGAGGGTAGGGGGGCCCAAGAGAGGCAGCCCCCAGGGTCAGCCTCACAGGGCATCATGTAGGGCAGGGCAGGGTGAAGAATGGACTGGGTTGGGGAGACAAGCAGGAATAACCAGTGCTTGCAAGTGGCGGGAACATTGGTCGAGATCAGAGCCTCTCAAACTCTGGGGCACATGGATCAATGAGATCTCATTAAAATGCAGATTCTAGTTCAATGGGTCTGGGGCAAAGACTGAGACTCTGCATTTTTTTTTTAATCACCAAACATGACAGGCAGAGAGACTGCTTTTCTGACGAGCTCCCATTGATGCTGATGTCCTTGTCTGGGGCAAAGACTGAGACTCTGCATTTTTTTTTTAATCACCAAACATGACAGGCAGAGACTCTGCTTTTCTGACGAGCTCCCATTGATGCTGATGTCCTCGGCCTGTGGTCTGCACTTGGAATAGAGAGGATCTAGAAGTTACATAGGGTGAAGGAGAGAAATAAACAAGAGTTGCTATCTGTTAGTCTCCTAGAGCTGCTGTAACAAATCACCAAAAACAACAGACCTGTACTCTTTCACAGTTAGGAGGCTGGAAGTCTGAAATCAAGCTGTGGGCAGTGTTGGTTCCTTCTGGAGACTGAGGAAGAATCCATTCCATATCGCTTTCCTAGCTGCTAGAGGTTGCCAACAATCCTTGGTGCTCCTTGGCTTGTAGATGCATCATTCCAGTCTCTGCCACCATCTTCACACGGCCTCCCTGTGTGTCTCTCTGGGTTCAAATTTCCCTCTTCTTGGGCCCGCCCGGTGGCGTACTGCTATAGTGCGCCGCTTGGGAAGTGCGGTGGCGCTCCCGCCGAGGGTTTGGATCCCACATACAGACCGGCCGCTCACTGGCTGAGCAAGGGGCGGGAGCAACACCGAGGGTTGCGATCCCGTGGCCAGTCCCAGTCCGGTACGGGCGCGACACTGAGGGTTGCAATCCGTTGCCGGTCACGAAAAAAGACAAAAAGGAAAAAAAAAAATTTCCCTCTTCTTATAAGGGCACAAGTCACTAGATTAGGGCCCACACTAATCCAGTATAACATCTTAACTTGATTACATCTGCAAATACCTTATGTCCCAATAAGCTCACATTCACTGGTACCCAGGGTCAGGATTTGAATATATATCCTCTTGGAAGACACAATTCAACATACAACACTATCTAAACAAATCCTATGGGCAACCCATCCAGAGGCTGAAGGTTGACATTTCAATCAGGACATTCTTTTAGTGGATGGAGGAGTATCAAGGGACCATTGAGCAGGTGTACTGAGCATGACAGTATCCACCCCAAGGAGGCTGGTGCTGGCCAGTTATGCTAAGCTCTGCTTCTCCTCTTCCCCAAATCGAGCAGAATCACAAGCAGGAGGCTGAGCTGCTGAAACCAGTGAGAGCTGGAGGCTGCCACCCTGCAGAGCGAGGCAACAGCCTCCATGCTGCACAAGAAGGCACACAGACTCCATGGCCAAGCTGAGGAGCATGTAGAGAACCTGTAGAGGGTCAAGTCCAGGCTAGAGAAGGATAAGCAGGTCATGAAAGCCGAGAATGACGACCTCGATGCCAGCTTGAAGATGGTGCAGAAGTCCAAGGTGAGGGACGTGCTCCAGCATCTGGCTTTTCACAAATATTCCCTGGATCCCCAGCAGGCCCAAGGCATGTCCCTGATGTTGTGGAGATGAATCCATCACAGACCCCACCAGCTGGGTGTGTAACCTCAGCCAAGTTACATAACCTTATTATGCTTTGGTTTCCTTATCTGTAAAATGGGGATGATAATAATAATTGCTACCTCATAGCACTATTGTGAGGGCTACAATAGTCCCCAGTACATATGAAATGCTCAATAAATGTGCTATTATAATTATCATTACATTAGCATAACTATGTCCTCAAGGAGTTAGAGACTTGTACGAGTGATAAGACAAAGGCATACATCGCCACAATTCAAAGAAAAAGTGATCCATTCAAGAAAGAAAATGAAGTAAGCCATTCAACATGTATTTATTGAGCACCTTCTTCAGGAAGAGCCCTCTTGTGACAACAAGGAAAGGGGGACCACAGACGAGCCAAGATGATACCTCGGGGGTCCCCTTCTCAGCCAACTATACTGTCTCCAGACTTCAGACATTCACAAGGCATCTTTATAGTTCCTGTTTTATTGGCAGACTACTGAGCTAATGCTAATATTTTCCCTTAAATCAGCCCACTACATTTCCTTACAGAGCGTGGTCTGCAGCAGTCCAGAGAAGCTACAAAAGGGAGACGGGCCAGGGAGTGAAGGGCCGTGTGCCCACCCAAAGGCTCTGCAGTTTATGTTGATAGTTAATGGTGATGCATTTGGGGTTTCTGAGAAAGGGACATTCTAGAAGTAGGCAGGTATCTTGGGAGGCCACACAGGAAGAACAGATATGAAGCAGGACAAAAGTCCAGGGAGGACTTGGCTTAGGCATCTCCCCCTGCCCCTCCCCACTGAGTTCATTTTTCCTGAGCAGATGAATGCCGAGGCCCACATCAGGAGGCTAGAAGATAACTTACCAGAAGCCAATGCCAAGGTGGCAGAGCTGGAATGAAACCAGGCAGAAATCAACACCATTAGGACCTGCCTCCGAGGCGAGCTCCTCCCTGCAGCTTCCTAAGGAGTAACGCATGGGAAGAAATGGGGCTCCTCAAGGGAACAGGAAGAATAGCAGCTAGGTCCTCTCCCCAGAGCTTTCTTGGCCTTGGAAAACTCACATCCAACCACCTTATGGTGAGACAAGGAGATTTTATTCCACTTGCTGAGTATTCTAAGTAACAAACATCTTTACAATGTAAAACAGGAAACACTATTCAAAGCATCTTCATACCGGTTCTCTTACCTGCCCTGTGAGATCAGCAGAAGGGGCATTCATACTGACAAAATATAATCTTCAAACATTTTAAAACATGACCCACATACTAATATAAAGTGAACATGTAAGGGAACCATAAAAAATGGTAAAGCTGCCTTCAAAGAGTATTTGAGGGGCAGAGATTTATGTAGTCAGCTGGGAAAAGAATGCTAAAATAACTTTGCTAAGTTAGGTGCTAAACTGATTAATGTCCTACAGGACAGTAATACTGTAGCCTCTGGGGTTAGTTTAGGTTTTGTTTTCCCTACCAGATGAAATCCTTTGCATCTCTATGAAAAAAAATAATTAGTAACTTATCAACATACAAGTTAATGTCTAACTCTGCAGAAGCTGGGCTCTTCTCAGAGGCCAACAGTAAGTCAAACAAAGGTATATTTGTTTGACTATACCTTAGAAAACCAAGTACTCCATAGAGGGCCTGTTAGACAGTGCTCCAGTGTGACATCCAGAGAATGTGCACACATCCTTTGGCCTTATTTCCTGCATTCTGAATACTTTTAAAAATCAATATCCTTGGGCCGGCCCATGGCTCACTTGGGAGAGTGTGGTGCTGATAACACCAAGGCCACAGATTCGGATCCCTATAAAGGGATGGCCGGTTAGCTCACTTGGTAGAGCCTCGTGCTGACAACTCCAAGTCAAGGGTTAAGACCCCCTTACCAGTCATCTTTTTTTTTTTTTTTTTTTGTCCTTTTTGAGACCGGCCGCACTGCGTTCAGCCAGTGAGTGCAC
>NW_007730108.1:194642-195199 GCF_000696425.1 Galeopterus variegatus | reverse complement strand
CCCTATATAGGATCCGAACCCGCGGCGGGAGCGCTGCTGCACTCCCAGCGCGGCACTCTCCTGAGTGCGCCACGGGCTCGGCCCCCAGTCATCTTTAAAAAAAAAAAAAAAGAAATCAATATCCTCATTTGATGGATGAAAAGTGAAGCTCAATGAGATGAGGTGACTTACGGAGTGGAGCTGGAAACCCTTGCTCTTCCTCTCTGGCTCATGGACCTCTTCCTGGCTGCTGGCTCCAGGAATCATTCCACAGATGACATTATAGGATCTGGGATGGTGACAAATACATTTTACAAAGTAAACACTCTCTGCTCCACTGTCTTCTCCAAACTCCTTTCGCTGTATCTCCTGACAGTTGGGAGCTGGGGGGTTCGTTATCCGAGGTCCCTAACTCCATGCAAGTCACCTAGATGTTGGCAATCCCTGGGCACTTCTCCCCTCCTGGGTTCACTTAATGCACAGCTGGTATGGTGGTTTGCTGTGCTCCCCGTTCCAGCTTAGTTGACCAAGCCACCATATTTATCGGGTTCTTTGGGAGCAGTGCCCTGGGAGACCTA
>NW_007730108.1:192613-194030 GCF_000696425.1 Galeopterus variegatus | reverse complement strand
GGCTCATCAAATCCTACAGATAAAGACATCTCTAACATCGCAAGTGGATGATTACAAGAGGCAGCTGGATGAAGAGTCGAAGGTTTGTTTGGGGGAAAGGGTGGGTGGTGACACAGCTGCCTCCATAAAGAAAGTTATAGGTTGTAAAGATATAGAAGGAACATGAAAAATATTTGATACAATACCAAGTAAAAGGTTAACTACAAAACTATAGCACGTGATGTTTGTGACTAAATGAAATTACATATCCTTGTGGACAATAATTGGATGAAAAAAAGGGAAAAAAACCCTAATGGTTAGGATTGTAGAATCATGTGTCTTTCCCCCGCTCTTTACCTGCAATCACTGTTGATCCAATGTTATGGTTCCAGGGGCTGTAGAAACACCCAGTGGGCCCAACAGGCTTGTCCCCACAGTCTCACAGTGCAGCCTTGGTGAGTCTCACCAATGCCTGCATGACTTAGACCTGCTGAAAGAGCAGCTCAAGGAAGAGCAGGGAGGCAAGATGGAGCTGCAGTGCCTCATATCTAAACTCAACACTGAGGTGACTACCTGGAGTACCAAGTATGAAACTGATGCCATCCAGAGGACCGAGGTCCTGGAGGAGACCAAGTAAGCATCATCCTCATACTGGGAAAGCTGGGCCAGCTGGGCAGGTGGGCACTGGGGGGAATCTCACCACCACATCAGCCAGTGCTGAGGCCAGGGCCAAGCCCAGGAGAAGAAAGCTCACAGCCTCCCTTAAGAGGAGAACAGAGTGTCTGGGCAAAGAGTCCACTTTGTGCCCTCAGCAGAATCTTCACTGCACGTACCACCAACCCTCAGAGTCCCACTCCTTAAGGGCTGTCTACTTATGTCCTTCACCTTGGTGCACTCGAGGTCACCTGCGAGTCGCCAGGGTTCCAGTTCTAGGCAAGGCTTCTCTGACTCTGAAGTGCTCAAGAAGCATCTGCAGGCCTTGCTGGAATGCAGGTCCCCCTTCAATGGGCCTGGGATGATACTGAGAGGACATGACCCACACTCAGTGGCAAAGGTCTCCAGTCTGCCAGCTCACCAGCTTTATAGCAAATACCCTCAGCTCCTTTGAGCTTTCCCCCTCATTCGCAAGCAGCCACCCTGCTTGATGGGCCTGAGGAAATAAGGGTGGACATCTGGATGTGGCTCTGAGCCACTCTCTTGCATAAGAAGAGGCTGGCCCAGGCGTCTGTGGGCCCATGCACCCAGGGAAGCCCTATGTGTGAGCCACTCTGGGCCAGGCAGGGGAGGAGACCCCAGCCTGCTTACTGGTCCCTTCTATTCACTGGAATTTCTGCTGATACAAGAGCAATAGTACACAGTATCTTCCAGGGGACACAACGCTTTCACCTAAAGCTCTTTCTTACATTGATCCTAAACCTGCCTTCCTGTCGGGCCCACC
>NW_007730108.1:176878-191552 GCF_000696425.1 Galeopterus variegatus | reverse complement strand
AATGGCGCCACTTGTAATGTCACTTAAGGTGGCATTGGTTTTTAAGGCCCGACACCTTCCTGTAATCTCCACCTCCTGCCCTCCAGCCCTTTTCTATTGAGAGCAGCTCGGAGCTGCCTGGTCCCATCACAAGGCTCCCATCCCTGGGCTAACATTAAATCTCAGTCCCTAACCTCATCTCTACCTTCTACTCCAGCAATGCCCAGGGCCCCCACCCTCCCCTCCTTCAGGCCTTTGCTCCTGCATCACCTTCTCAGAGAGCCTCCCCTGAGCCCTCATTTAAGATTCAGTCACCCCCTGCTACACTGTACTGTCTGTCCCCTTCCCTTTGTTTTTCTCCATAGTGCTTATATTCTATATGTTATGTATTGTCTGCCTTCCCCCTGCTCCAGAACAAGCATTTCATAAGGGCAGGGATCTTTGCTTTATACACTGCTGTATCCCTAATGTCTAGAACAATACTTGGCACAAAGTAGAAACGATAAATATTTGTTGAATGAATGAATGAGTGAACGGACAGCAGTTGCTCTCCTCTAAACTCTCTCCCTTTTGTCTGCATCTTTCCTGACATTGATATCAGAGCTCAGTGCCACACACCCCACCCTCTGCCCTGACCTAAGCAATGTGGAGGCCATGCCTGCATGCTCCTGTGTTTCCTTAATGGCCCCTCTGGCCCTCCCTCACAGGAGGAAACTGGCTGTCAGGCTCCAAGAAGCAGAAGAGGCGCCAAAGCTGCCCAGGCCTGGGCCACCTCCCTCGAGAAAAACAAACAGAGACTCCAAGCAGAAGTCAAGGATCTCACCATCGACTTAGAGAAGTTCAGGGGGCCAAATGCTCAAAGGCTGCCTATTTCCCAGGGCAGAGAGCCCACAGCAGAGTTGGGGAGAGACTGTCATGTGTCTGGAGCTATCAGGAAGAAACCTGTGGCCCCAGAGGGTGTAGCACAGGGTTTGTCTTCAGGAGCTCACAGGACGTGGGCTCCTGCTTGAGCATGTGTGTATGAGACCTCAACACTCAACAAGCCACTATTTAAACAGGTCCATGACAAGGGTAAAAATTGCTTCCAGGAAGTTACCCAACGCATCTTCCCTATTCTCCTCTCTCTTACACAAACCATCTGTGTGGCTAAATATTTACATGCATCCCTAGTTCAGACTGATTTGCCAGTCTCTAGCAGGATTAAATGTTTTCACTGGCACACACCTCCCTGGTCTTGGTCTAGAAAGGACCATGATTCATGCTGGCTGTGAGCTGGGATCATGCACAGCTAATTTGAAGACCATGGCCACATCCAGTGGCCACATAGGCAGGAATTCATATCCGTGCGAGAGGCTTCAAAAAAAAAAGTCCTGAAACCCCAAAAATTTTGCTCCCCCCAAATTAATAAATTAAGCAAAACTTAACAAAATCTGATATTGCACAACAGCAAATACACAATTGCTAGGAGTTGTGAGAAAGATCAAAGGTCTATGGAAAAATAAAGTCTAAGAATAATCAGTTTTGAGTTGGATAATGAAGTATAATGTACATTACTATGTTATAGAAAACAGGTTATGGGGCATTATATCAAATGTTATAAACCCAGGAAGGGTGTTGTGGCCCAAACTTCTCATTTTATGTCCAAAAAAGTTCTAGCCTGGGAAAATAAGGTAGATTGTCCAAGGTCACCCATCTATCAGTAGGAGTTTTAGAACTGAAATACAGCTCTTTGCAGACTCCCTGTCTGTGCTTATTATACCCCAATTTCCAAGAAGTCTGTGGTCACCAGAGATACTGCAGAACAGGAAGGGAGGCTGGTGGGAGGCAAAAGGAAGGGAAAGGGGCAGGAAAGCCAGACCTCCTGAGGCCATCACCACCCTACCCCAGGCCAATGCTGCAGCTGCTGCTCTGGAGAAGCAGCAGCGAGTCTTTGACAAGATGCTGGCAAAGTGGCAGCAGAAATGTGAGGAGCTGCAGGTGGAGGTGGACGGCTCACAGAAGGAGTGCCGCATGTATACGACAGAGAGCTTCAAGATCAAGACTGCCCGTGAAGAGTCCCTGGAGCACCTTGTCCCTGGAGAACAAGACACTGCAGGGTGGGTTTGAGGGCAGGCAGGTGGGGTGGGCCTGCAGGGACAGGGGCACAGCAAGAGCCCCCTTCCTCCCATGCACATCATTGGTTTGAGCGCCTGGCACATCGTAGGTGCTCGATAACAGTTTATTGATTGGCTAGCAAGCATTTTGTAGAGGTACTTGGGCACTTGGCAGTGTAACTTTAGGTGAGTTCCTTAAGCTTTCTGTGCCTCAGTTTCCTCATCTATAAAATGAGAAAATACTACTACCTTCCTTGTGAAGTTGAGACAATGAAATAAGATAAAACTGGTGTCTTCACTTAGTAGAGTATTTATATACATACAAATAGATCATATGTAAATATAATAATATACGTACATATGCATATGTCTTCAATACAGGACTCACGGGCTGGAATTTCATTCTGTTGGATATTGTTTGAAAAATGTTGGTTACCTGTTGAAGATCATTTTGCCTTAGAGATTTGACTGCATTATTTACTTTTGCGGTAGGCACAGATTTCTAACCACAAATTCAGTTGTGCAAGAGATGTTACTTTTTTTATTTTGAAGAACTGTTCTTGGGGCCTCATCTGCTGAGCAGCAGAAATGAAATCTTAGTCAATGCAGGATTTTCTCAGTCAATTCCAGTTCCCCACCCTGCTTTCTCTCTAGAGTGTATCTTAATTGCAGGGTGGCTGATGTACAGTTGCTGCAAAGGAGGGTAAAGGTGGAAGGTCCTGACAGTCCCCAAACCTGCCCATGGTCTTACGAATCCCTTACAGGGAGTTGTCTGCTTAGAGGAGACAATCTGGAGCGTCAAGTGTTTGAGGTGTGAGGGCTCCACTTCATTTCAAAAGTGAAGGACTTGAGCATAAAGTAAATACATGAGTTAAAGATTGGAGAGGAACAGCTGAACCAAATAAAGTTTGCTGGACTAGGAGAGGAAGGAAAATAGGAGGGGGACAATGATCAGGCACTGGTGACGGTCCCCGCCAGCTCCCAGTGCAGATGAGAAAAATCCGAAGCAACTTGGGGTTAAGAGCAGAGAAATATGTACCTCACCTGGAAGGTGATGCCCAGGTGGGAGCAAATCTTGTAAAGTAGCCCCAGCATGGGGGGAGCCATGGAGGAGAATGGCTGACCAGCCTGACTGGGCTTAGAGGGTACAAGGCAGTATCACAGTGTTCCTCATAGTCCCAGAGTAGTGCAATAGACAATGTTCCAGAAACAGCCACCACGTCTGGGGACAGATGACGCAGGCTATGTGAGATGTAGGTGTGCCAATAATGCCAGCACAGGTGAACAGCAACAACTGAGACCTAGATGATGTCCTGCGATCTCCTCCAAAAGCCACCTAGAACTTAGAAGCCAAGGCAGGAAAGCCCTGGATTAAATGAGGTTTCTCTGAACTCAAGAAGACTTGGTTTAGAAATTAAGTTTGGACATGAATGAATCAAAACAGTTTTTATTTCTTGGACATCTCTGCTTGTGGGCTGAGATTTGTACCTGCTGTAAGGTGCAGCGTGTTCCCAGGAGTTCCTCTGGGTGGACAACTGAGGGGTCTCCCACTGAGGAAGGAGATCAGAGAGGCTCTAATCCTCCCCGATGGTGTTCTTGTGCAGTTGGTTTTGAACTATGGGGAGGACTCTCTGAGAAAGGAAGGACTAACAGGACTTGGCGTTCCTGGGCACTGGTCGCAAAGCTGCTCTGTGCTTCCTCACTCTTCTTTGGGCCTCAGCCCCCCCTCTATAAAAAGGGGGGCTTGAATCCGATGTTCTCCAGTGTCCAGGCCCTGATATTCCATGAGTCTACGATGTGGGGTAAATTGCTTCCCTTTTGACCAATGAGGCTAGGAGTGCCTGCTTCTTGCCCTGGCAGAGGAATGACTGTGCCACATGCCATGACCCTGGGATGCTGGTCGTCCTTGTGTGCTTTATTGACGTTAATATTCCTTTCTCAGAGGAGATAATGGATCTCATTGATGAGCTATGTGAGGGAGGATGGAGTGTGCAAGAGCTACAGAAGTTGAAGAAAAAATTGGAGATTGAGAAGGAAGAACTCCAGGTGGCCCTAGAAGAAGCTGTGTCTTCCCTGGAGGTAACCATGTGGCTGTCACCTTGGGGGCTAGAGCCTTGGCCAGGTACTGCATACCTTCTTGGCCAGAAAGACTGATATTTATATTCCTAGTAGGTTGAAGAGAGCAAGGTGATTCAAATTCAGTTGGAACTGGCTCAGGTTAAAGCTGACATCAACTGGAGAATCCATGAAAAAAGAGGAATTCGAAGCTATTAGTTATGGAGCTGACAGGATGGGAGGCTGACTTTTTAGACAGTATAATGGAGTAGACTCTGGAAACCTGGGTCTCTGCTACCTGCTACCTACTACCTACTAGTCACATAACCTTGGCAGTTAAGGTGAACCTCTCTGAACCTCAGTTTTCTCATCTGTTAATAGGAATCATGATAGTACCTTACACTGATATGGCCCTCTCTAGTTTCCAAACATCTTTATTTTAGCCACGATGGCTAATGATGCTGAGCATCTTTTATATGCTTACTGGTAGTTTGTATATTTTCCTTGGAGAAATGTCTCTTCTTTGCCCATTTTAAAAATTGGGTTATTTGTCTTTTTATTGTTGAGTTATAAGAGTTCTCTATATATTCTGGATACTAGACCCTTATCAGATATATGATATATAAATATTTTCTCCCATTCTGTGCATTACCATTTCACTTTCTTGAAGGTGTCCTTTGAAACACAAATTTTTAATTTTGAAACAGTCCAATTTATCTATTTTTTTCTTTGCTCACTTCTGCTTTAGAGGTCATATCTGAAGACCCATTGCCTAATCCAGTCAAAAAGATTTATGCCTATATTTCCTCCTTTTAGCTTTAGCTCTTACATTTAGGCCTTTGATCCAGTTTGAGTTAATTTTTGTATATGGTGTGAAGTAGGAGTCCAACTTCATTCTTTTGCATGTGGATATCCAGTTATCCCAGCAACATTTTTTGAAGACTTCTCTCCCCATTGAATGGTCTTGGTACCAACGTTGAACATGAATTGACTATAAATGTGAGGGCTCATTTCTGGATGTTCAATTCTATTCCACTGATGTACATGTCTATCTTTATGCAAGGGCCATACTGTCTTAATTACTGTAGCTTTGTAATAAGCTTTGAAATTTGGACATGTGAGTCTTACAACTTTGTTCTTTTTCAAGATTGTTTTGATTATTCTGGTTCCCTAGAATTTCCATATAAATTTTAGGATCAGTCTGTGAATTTCTGCAAAGAAGCAGCTGGGATTTTGATGGGATTATGTTGAATCTGTAGTTCCATTTGGGCATTATTGCCACTTTAACAGAAGATTTAATAATAAGTCTTAATATATAATAATATATGATAATATATTATTATATGAATAATAATAATATATAATAATAAGACAATATTAAGTCTTCTGATCAATGAACATGTATGATTTTCCATTTATTTAGAACTTTTAAAATTTTCTTCAACAATGTTTTGTAATTTTTGCTTATATTTATTATGTAAGTGAAAGTGAATAACTATTTCATTCACTTTTGAGAATGTCATAATACCCCCTCCCATATCTGGAAATTGAATACATCTTAAGGTGCTGCATATCAAGCAAGGTGCCTACCTGTGGGGCTTTCAAGGGTAGAACTGAGGTGAATACCATGCAGGGCTGGGGATTTCTGAAAGGGTGGGAGACAGGATCTTTATATCCTAACCATATATTTGCCTCAATTCATCAAATGTCTATTGAACACCTCAATTACCTCCTCTGGTCTCTTTCTGTAAAAGGAGATCAATACAGCTTATATAAGGGTTTTATGGAAACATTTACAGTGTCGATTACAATATAATTATTATATATTAAATACAACCAATTAATGACTATTGTTTTTTTTTTTTGTTTTTTTTTTGTCTTTTGTCTTTTTTCCGTGTCTGGCAACGGATCGCAACCCTCAGTGTTGCCCCCGTACCGGACCGGGGACCGGCAACGGGATTGCAAGCCTCGGTGTTGCTCCCGCGCCTCGCTCAGCCAGTGAGCGGGAACCGGTCTGTATGTGGGAGCCGAACCCTCGGGCGGGAGCGCCGCCGCGCTTCCCAAGCGGCGCACTATCCAGTGCACCACCGGGCCGGCCCTAATGACTATTGATTTGAAGAGAAAGATAAACTTGACTTGTACGGTCAAAGCTCACAGTTTCTAATGGAAAAACCAGGAACTTTGGCATCTGGATTTGAATCGTGACTCCATTATGGGCTAAAAGGGTGAACTTTGGCATGTTTTTTAGGATCTCTGAGCCCCAGTTTCCTTGCAGGGCTGATTTACATGTTACATGAATTGAGATCATATAAGACATGTGGTAAACATTCAGTAAATATGACCTTCCTTTCCTTTCCCCAAAGAATGATACTCCCCCACTTAAATGCTTTAAGAGTTCGTTTAATTTCACAACATGGTGGCCACACCCACACTGATGCTCAGAGACCCCTTACCTAGGGAGGGTTAGCACAGACCGAACAGCAGGCCCAGTATGTCAAGGTCTTCTCTGTTTGAACTTATAGGAAGAACCACTAGCAGGCAATCAAGTCCTTGCAGGCCAGCCTGAAGGCAGAGGCCAAGGGCCAGGCATAGGCATTTCGGCTCAAGAAAAAGATGGAGACAGACCTGAATGAGTTGGAAATTCAGCTGGACCACGCCAGCAAGAACAACAGATAACTTGTGAAGACACTGAAAAGGCTGCAGCAGCAAATCAAGGTAGCAATCGGGGAGGAAGGGAAACTCATCACATAGAAAGCCACCATCAGTAGAGCCTGTGGGCTTACAGGGAACTGACTTCATGCATGTCTTCAGCAAGGATAAAGGCATGAGAGTGAGAATGTGGGGAGGCTGGCAGTTGAGGAAGCAGAAGACTTGGGGACTATATAAACAAGAGGACCCAACCAACAATGTCCACATCCTGGACAACTAGAAAGAGGGAAGAATGGAGGGAAACAGGAAGTTGGGCCTGTCTTGACTTCTAAAATCATTTTTGACTTATTATAAACTATTTCAGACATAGAAAAATAAAGAACATAACAAACATCTACATACCCACCACTTGCCTTAAGAAATGAACACGAATAGAGTCGAAGTCCTCTTTATCACCCTTCATCATATGGCTGGTCTTTAAAGGATACATAGCTGGATCCACATATTCAACACTTGTTAATGGGGACCTGCTCTATATAGGCACTATTTTAGGTGCTATGGGTACAAGGGTGGATAAAACAGACAAACATCCCTGCAGGTAGACAATAAGCAACAAATAAATAAAACTGCAGTATTAAAAATGGTGATAAGTACTATGGAGAAATGAGAGGGCAGAGGAAGGGAGCTGGGAATTACCTGGTGAGGGTGTAATTGTCAAAGGCCATCAGGGAAGGCCTCCTTGAGAAGGCCTTGCTAGGAACACCAGGGACTCTGCCATTGGGAAAGTCTTAACCTCGTGTTGACCTCCCACTAACAAGTCAACTGGACACCAGGGCCCTGGCCCAGCTAGGCCTTGACCTTGACTGTGAACTCCCCAAGGGCAGGTCTGTTCCCTGCTCTCTTCCTCTGTGGCCTCCACCTCCCACCTCTGCCCCAGCTTCCTACTGTGACCTTCATGGATTGGACTCAGTGGGAAGCTGGGGCAGGGGTGGGAGGTGGAAGTCACAGAGGAAGAGAGCAGAGCACAGACCTGCCCTTGGGGAGTTCACAGGCCCTGAGGCCTGGTCAGCCCCAGGTTGAACCAGAGCCCAGTGTATGGGCTCAGACCAGGTCCATATGCCCTCCAGGACCTGCAGGTCCAGATGGACGAGGATGCCCAGCAGCACGAGGAGATGAGGGAGCAGTACAACCTGCAGGAGCGGTGCCTGAGCCTGCTGCAGACAGAGCTGGAGGATATACGCTTGAGCTTGCAGGGCAGTGAGCACTCCCACAAGTTGCTGGAGCAGGAGGTGGTGGAGATCACCGAGTGGCACAATGAGGTCAACATCCAGGTAGGAGAGCAGCTCCTGGGTCGGTGCCACTTGAGCTCACACTTGGGCCGAGGTGGTGGTAGGGCTGGGGAGACAGCGTCCAAACCTTTTAAGTACCCCTCAAAACTCAGAGGCTGGCAGTGCCTCCCACTCAGCAAATCCTCAAAACTCACCTGCAGAGCTTTTTAAAAAAATTGTGGTAAAAAGTAAATCCATAATGTAAAATGTATCATCTTAACCATTTTCAAATGTGTAGTATAGTAATGTTAATTATATGTACATTGTTGTGCAGAACTTTTACAAGGCAGACTCCTGGGCTCTTGCCTAGAGATTTTTGACCCCAGAAATCTGAACTTCCAGAAGCTCCCCAGGAGGTGCTGATGATTTAGCCAAATTTGGGGACCACCATTACCCCCAGTGCATCTTAGACCTTTGAACTGGAAGAGATCTAGAATATTCCATAGTCATTTTACAAATGAAAAACTATGGCCCAGAGAGTTGAGTGGCTTATACACAGACAACATCTGGGACCCCCATTTGCTGCCAGTGATGATGCTAATATTGCTTACTCCTCACAGCACAGTCCTTTACCAGCATAGCTAAATCCTTACTTACTTATCATCTCCTGTGAATTCACCAAAAGAATAAATGTGCATGAGACATAGGAATTATGACCCTATTTTAGAGGTAAGAGTGGGAATGTTGGGGCTTGAACTTGGGCACTCGAACCAGCCCTGAGTTCAGGATTGTTTCAGAGCTGCCACCCACCCCAGGCCTAAATGATGTTATTCCTGGGCTATTCAGGATACAAGTTGGGCTCTAAAACCCAGAGAGGAATGCAGGGGAGAGACCTGAACCCACAGAGGGCCCAGGGTGATTTTCTGCTGGAGAGTCTGGAAGTGTGTCTGGGAGAGGGTCATTTTCTTTCCTGGGCATGAGAAGGGCCATGCAGACTCCTGGCTCATAGCAATGTCTTCGTTTCCTCTGCCATAACCAAAGCCTCCTCATGGTCAAGTGCAAGCTAGAGTCAGATGTCCAGTGCATCTCCAACGAGCACGAGGAGCTCATCAGTGAGTTCCGCTCAGTTGATGAAAGGGCCAAGAAGTCCATGACAGATGTAAATTCACATGCTGCTGGTGGTGGGGCCTGAGTGCCTGGTGAGGACCAGGCCACCCACAGCTGGAAGGGCACCTCCTTCCTGCATGGGTCATTGTGGACTTGCTCATGAGGTCCTGCTGGGGGGACGTGGCCTTGCTCTGTGGGAGCCCAAGGCTTTTCTAAAAAGCCAAACACATAAAAGTAGACATGATCACGTGAAAGACTAAAGTGTGAGGCCAGGGGACTCAGATCAAAGGAGCCATTAAAGTGGGCTCATCTGGGCAGGCTTTTTGGCAAGGAGGAGTGTTAAACCAGCCTTGAGGGAAGGGTTAGTGAAAGGAAGATGGATACCATACCTGGGAGCTTAGAGGTGGATATCAGCAAGATGTGCCACCAAGTGTTTTCACCCCTGTATCCCTCTGGGTGCTCACACCAACCTTGAGGGGTGGGTTCTGTTTATCCCCACAATGAAGATGAGGGAATACAGATTTTTATTGTCAGGCTCCTCCCACTTGATCGAAATTCCAGGAGCTCAGGAACATTGTCGGTCTTATTTGGCATTACCTCCCAAGAGCATAGACCCATGCTCGGTATATAGTAGACCCTCCGTGAATATTTGTGGAATGAATGGAAGAACAAGGGGCTAAGAGGGGATAAGCAACTTGCTGAAAATTGCACAGAGGCTGGATGCAGTCCTAGGTCTTCCCACTCCAGATGCTGTGCTTTTCCCACCCTCCAGGCTGTGCCCCTCATGGAGGTGGCAGCAAAGTGTTTGGCTTGAGTGCCCCCTGCTGGCAGGAGTCCATGGGCTTGAAAAGCTTTGTGAGTGCATGAGCCTGCCACCCCCAACTACTCAGTGGTACGTGGGAGCATGGAACATCTCCTCCACCAAACCCCAGCAGCATGTCAGCAAGGATCCTCTTGTCAACTACTTGGTTTCCCAGAGACCAGGAGACAAGGTCCCTCATATCTCAAAGGCACTACAAGCCTAGGAGCACCCAACTTCAACTCACTCTTCTCCTCCCCACTCGCAGGCTGCCCGCATGGCAGAAGAACTCTGGCAAGAGCAGGACCACTATGTGCACCTGGAGAAAGTTAAGAACTATGAGGTCACCATCAAAGACCTGCAGGCCAAGATGGAGAAGGCCGAGCAGCTGGCTCTGAAAGGAGAGGGAAGTGTACGATTAGGAAGCTGGAAGCCAGGGTGAGGGTGACACTGAGCTAAGCCAGGAGAGAGGCCGGGGGGGATCTGGCCAGGGAGGGTAGCGTGTCTTTTGCCAAAAATGTGCCCTGCATTTGATTAGGAATTGGGTTATGCAAATGCTAGGAAAGAAAAGGAAGTTGAGACAATAGCTCTAATTTATTTATCTGAAGTTCTCCTCTCCTCCTCCTTCTCTCCCTGTTAACTTTCTCCCCAGAATGTTCTTAGCCTCCAAGCAGAGCAGTTCCCAATATTCTTGCTCCCTCTTATTACTCACTTAAAGAAAACAAGACTTAGTCTTTAACCCATGAAGCTGGAAAGGCCCAGAAGGTTCAGTCACCTTGTTTGACCTCCTGACTCTCCCATTTCCCAGAGGAGGAAAGTTGAGGCTCAGGGGAAGTGACTGTCTGATGACTTCAGCATGGCCTGTAAAAGGTAGAGCCCACCCAATTCTCCTGTCCAGGGCTCATCCCCTCACCTCTGGGCAGGAGATGGGCATTATAGCCATGGCATCCCTGTCAGAGGCCACTGAGCTCTGAAGTTCACACGTTTCCTCAGCTTCCTTCCTCTCCACTTCCCTTAGATCAAGGAACTCGAGATGGAGCTGGACAGTGAGCAGAAACAGCATGTGGAGGTGGTCAAGATGGTGCCCAAGAACAAGCGTGGCTTCAAAGAGCTGGTCTTCCAGACTGAGGAGGACCACTAAGCCAACCAGTGCATGCAGGAGCTGGTGGAGAAGCTGCAAAACAAGCTGAAGGTTTACAAGTGGCAGATCGAAGAGGCAGTGGGTGCTCAATGCGCCTTCCTGCCCTCTGCCCCACCTCCCGCCCCCCACCCCAATGCTTGCTTCCCAGCCCTGGTCACCAGCCTTGATTTGAATTAACCATGAGGAAAGAATCAAGTATTGGCCCAAAGATGACTCTGTGAGTTTCATGTCCATGGTACCTTGTCTTCGGTATAGTGTTGCAAGGGGACCAGACACTACACACTGGAAATAAGAACATGTACAAAATGAAAATATTCCCATAAACACCACATTAACTAATGTACCCATTGAAGGTATGATCTAAACCCCGGGGAAGGTCCTAATGCCTTTGTCCTGCTTCCACTGATGCTTGTGGCCTCTGGCAAGGACAACCTCTCCCTCCCCATCAGACCGTTACAAAGGGCTTTCCCTTATTTGATCCTCCTGATTCTGAGGCAGGAAGACAGATATATTCTTAGTCCATTTCACAGGCAAGGAAACAGACTGAGAGTGAAATTTTCATTTATGTTGTTAGTAAAAGTTAGAGTCAAAGTCAAATGGTTAGCAAATGGCAGTTTCAAGTCTCAACCCTACATCACACGTCCTACACACTCCCCACTCCAGGACATAGACAGTAACTGCCGTCATTTGCTGCCGGTTCTGGGGCCACCACACTGAATCCATCAGCCATCCTCATACCCAAAGCCCTTCCCGAAAGGCTCTATAAAGGGCAAGCTGACAGTAAATATAGTTCTAACCAAAAAAAGATGGTTCTAACCAAAAAAAGTTGGTTCTAACCAAAATAACTACAATTCTACTGGGAAGACCAGGAGATGGAAAATGTGTGGGAGGAGCTGGGAAAAGAGCTACATCCTCACCTTCTACAGTGGTGCACCTATAGATAATGCCTAAAACCACAAATTACAGAAACAGCAACAAAAGCACATTTTATTTAGAAATATGGGCATCAAAGCCAAAAAGAATCAGCTAAAAGCGTTGAAGGTGGTTGTCTCTGGCCAGCTGGAGGATGCTCCTCCCCACCAGGACTGCTACTTTGTAACAAGCCTTTATAGAACAATTGGCATCCTAGATGTCTGTGTAGAACTGATGAAAATGCACACTTAACCAGAACAAGCCAGGTTTACACCCCTTTTTCTGTCATGCCTTTGTCACAGGAGGAGCAGGCCAACCAGACCTTAGCTCGATACAAGAAGACAGTGCATGAGCTGGATGACGCTGAGGAGCAAGCCAGCCTGGCAGAGACCGCCTTGAACTAGCTGCACAGCAGACACTGTGTGGCGGGCAAGGGCATCACCTCCGTGGAGATCATCCAGGTGTCTAAGACAGGCTCCTCCAAAACCCTCTCTGAGGAGTGAGGCCCTCCCTGTCCAAGGCCACAGCTGGTAGGTGTGGACTCCACTCTTAATGCTCATGCTCCAAGTCCACCTTCCCCGCACCTGCTTTGCTCCTAGTAATGGTAGTAGTGCTAGCTAGTAGCGCTACCTAGTAGTGCTACCTATGCTCCCTGACTTCCAGTCTCTGTCACCCAATCTCATGCAACACAACACCCAAGCTTCCCCCACCCCTTCAGCTACAACTTCCCTTCCTGGAACCTAACAACCCTCGGGTGGGGTGCTGTCCGCCTATATCATAGGTGCTGGTAATTGTGATGTTCCTCCACCTGAGTGGAAGGCAGTTTCCATGTGTGATGCCACTTGACACTAGACCTGGAACATAGGTGCTAGGTACACACTCATTTTCACTGGAGAACCACAGGGACGTCCACAGGCTTCAAGGCAATGTGTATTCATCTTTCACATACCCCACAATATCATTCTTCACTAGAGATTTCATCAGTACCAGTTGAGTTTAGGTTTCTAATGCTAAGGAAGTAATAATAATCATCACAGCTACCACTGCTTGAGCACTTGAGTGCAGGCAGGATATTAGGGGGGCAATTTAAAATAGTCCTTTCTTAGGGCCGGCCCGTGGCTCACTCGGGTGAGTGTGGTTCTGATAACTCCAAGGCCCCGGGTTCAGATCCCATATAGGGATGGCTGGTTTGCTCAATGGCTGAGCGTGGTGCTGACAACACCAAGTCAAGGGTTAAGATCACCTTACCGGTCATCTTTTCTACGTGGTGCTGACAACACCAAGTCAAGGGTTAAGATCCCCTTACCGGTCATCTTTTCTAAAAATAAAATAAAATAGTCCTTTCTCATCTCTTTAATTCAGAACTAATCAAGGAAAAAAAATGGGAGACAATATGTAAGAGTCAAAATACCAGTTTTATTATGCTGTAATTCTCGATTAAGGACGTGGCTTTAGTGTGTGTCCACCATGGACACCAGCACTGCTGTTGGTAACAAGCCTTACAGAACAATTACACTCAATCACAGGCCTGCTCCCTAGGAAGTGGACATTCTTTGAAGGAGAGGAATGACCAGAACTCATCATCCCTGCAGGTAGGTCCAAAAGAAGAGACCAGATGTGGCCCAGCCCTGCTTTCCTGGTTCCTTCTTTCAAATACAGGATAAATCACTGCTTTTCCCATGGAGAGAAGCAAGGGAAAGGTAATGAGAGGCAAAAAACATTATTCTAGAGCAGTGGTTCCCCAAATGTTGACCCCTGGACCATCAACATCAGTGTCACCTGGAAGTTGTTAGAAATGCCCATTCTTAGCCCGTGCTCCAGACCTGCTGGATCAGTAGCTCTGAGGGTGGGTTCAGCATCTGTGGTTTAACAAGCCCTCCAGCTGACCCAGATGTGTGATCAAGTTTGTGAACCTCCACAGTAGCAGAAATCTGCCCTTATAGAAACATGAAGCCAAGGAGCAGAGGTTTTTCCTACTTTCACAAGAGCCAGGCATGTGGCAAAAGCTTTCCACTATCTTATTTACCCTAAGAGGCAGGTATAAATATCCCCATTTGTCAGAAGAGGAAAATGAGCTCAAAGAAGTTCAGTTACTTGCCCATGGTTGTAAAGTCCCCATGCTATGGAAAGGCAAGTTATCTTTATTCGAATTACTATGGAGATCGATAAGGTTTCCTTCCTTTTGGGATTAACCAGGACAGCTCAAAATTTATGACTTGGTTCAGGTTGAGAGGTTGGGGGCTGAAGTCTAAGCATCAACCTTTCTGGCCTTGTGTTCAAACATCTGGTTGAATCTGCCCTCAGTGAGGGTAAAGTTCCCACTTGCAGCTTGCTCTCTCTCAGGAATGGTGGTCCGTTTGGATTTTAGCCTAAAGTGATAACCCCATAGACCTCTGAATTCAAGCTGAGCCTTATCTCACCATTTGCTTAAGGAGAAAACAAAACAGGACACAGAATCTTTTCTTAATTTTCTGATTCTGAAATAATGGTTAGCTCTGGAAGTTAAGGAAATCAGAAGCTTGCCTCTGGATGAGTCCTACGATTAATGTGTAATCATCTCTTTTTGGGGCAAAGACCTGAAAGGGTCTGCACACCCAGACTCAGGAGGCAGTTCAGCTGTGAAGGAAGAGCCCTGTTGGCTCCAAGTATTCCATAAACTCCATAAGGAAAT
>NW_007730108.1:169345-176087 GCF_000696425.1 Galeopterus variegatus | reverse complement strand
GGGGGGGGGGGGGTGGAGGAGTGGGGGAGATGGGGGTGAGTAGCACCATGAGGAAAAGCTCCTTTCCAGTTAGCCCTCAGAACACACTGGCTCTCTGGAAATGGTGTGTCTTCCTCTTGACTTTTAGCACTCTGACCTCTCTCCAATCCACTGGCAGACAAATCACTGTTCAGGGATACTATTTCTTTGGCAGATCTCTCTCCATCTCACATAGGAATGCCTCACCCTTGTGATGGTTCTAAACTTGGCACTCTCTAGGCAGCTCTGGAAGGAACTTGGGTTACTTCCATGCACTCTGACCAAATGTGAAAACACTGCCCACTGGTGCTGGGGTCTCTAACTGCTGTGCGTGTGAATTTCCTGGGAGATATCAAATCATAGAATCTTAGAATTATATTGGAATTTTAGGGCTGTGCGTGTGAATTTCCTGGGAGATATCAAATCATAGAATCTTAGAATTATATTGGAATTTAATTTACATTTACAGGGCATCTAGTCCAACTATCAGCCATTTGGGATTCCCCTCCATAAAATCCCTGAAAAAATGGTAATCCAGCTTCTACCCGAGCCCTGCCAGTGAAAAAAAGGCAGCCCATTCCAGTTTTTTTTACAAAAATGACTGATAAGGGGATCTTAACCCTTGACCTGGTATTGTCAGCACCACACTCTCCCAAGTGAGCCACAGGCCAGCCCACCCCTTCCAGTTTTGACTAATGATCATGGTCGAATAGTCCCACCTGATATTGAGCCAGAATATGTCTCACTGTATTTTGCCCTTATTTTGTTCGTCTTCATCTCTTTAATTACATAAGCTTAATCCATATGCCTGAAGTCACATATGGATTCTATTTTACCAGCAGTGTGACCTTGAGCAACTTATCCTATCTATGTCCTTCACATTTCTCCACCAAGAGGCCTGCTGCTGTCACCAACTAGACTGACAGGCCTATGGGATGCAGAAGTCCTCCTTTTTCCACAACTACTAAGAGAATAATAATAACAGCATCTGCCTCATAGGAATGTGAAGTTTAAACAAGACAATTTGGCATAGAGCCCATTACAAATGGCAATTACACACTTGCGAAGTTTCTTCCAGCATTCTGTAGGACTTCAACACCTGTCCTCAGGATGGAGGCTTGGCCAGGCCTTTCTGTCTAGTTGGTGACAGCAACAGGCCTGTGGTTGCAGAAATGTGAGAGGTACTCCATGAAGTCTTAAGACCTCATCATTGTTTCCTCAAGGACAGTCCCCCCGTGGCCTCCCCACACCTAGGGAATTCCAGAGTAGCCCCTTGATTTGCAGGGAGGGTGGGGTCCAGATCTAGACAGGCTCAGTGACTTGGCCAAGATCATAATAGCAGAGCTAGAAATTACTTGTAGTGCAAGATGAAGTGAGGTTTCTGATTTAGTATTTATAAGAAAATGCCCTCAGTGGAAGGACGCTCTAAAGTATATAAGATTTCAGAATGGTTTGAAGGAATTATAGGATATAATCTATGGCCTTGCAAAATAACATTAATTGGTATCCACAATGATCAAAATCAAGGTATTGACAGCATGTTCTAAATAAAGGCTTTGCTAAATATCTTAAGTGAGCTTTCAGAGCTGCTAAATTTCCTAACACCTGTGAACCAATCCTGAGTTCTTGCAGGGAACCCAGTGGATTCTGGATCTTCCTTATGGAACATATCTGTGGGCGTTTCCAGGAAATTGTCACAAAGACTCCCAACCCTCCCACCCACAAGCTACGAGGAAGCAAGGTTGGAGATTTGTTGTGAAAAGGCCAACCTTGAGTTATGGTTGACTCAAAGCTGGAAGACAACCTGTTGGTTATTATAAGGAACTATTCTTTCCACTTCTTCCTGAACCCTGGCTTAGGCTAATCAAAAACGTGTTCTGTGGTTATGAAGCAAAATTTCCATAAAACTTTCCTCTACAGATGTTTTAAAAACCAACTTCTAAATACAGAGAGCAATAAAGCAAGGGGAGAACTGTATTATGAAAGTTAGGTTTGGTGATTAGAAAGGCTAGTGTTGGGGTAGGTAGAGGATGTCACATGAAAGGCACCCAGCCCTGTCTTGGAAGGTAAAGGAGGAAGTCATGTCTCTGCTGAAGCCTAAGGATAAGTAGAAGTTAGGCATAAAGGGGAAAGAGAGCATGTGGGAATGGAAAATGAGAATGTAGGAGGAGGCAGGCTGAGTATATGAGCTAAGGTAGCAGTAAACTGAGCCAATAAAGTGCAAGCGACAGAGACATTTAATGATCTTACGTGGTACCCCTGCAGTAGCTGATGGTTTCAGAACAAGTGCAGTGTGAAAGACCCAGGTCCCCACCTTTCCATACTGCTTCATCCTTGGGCCTGTTAAGACAGGTGCTACAGGGCCGGCCCGTGGCTCACTCGGGAGAGTGCGGTGCTGATAACACCAAGGCCCCAGGTTCGGATCCCACATAGGGATGGCCGGTTGGCTCACTGGCTGAGCGTGGTGCTGACAACACCAAGTCAAGGGTTAAGATCCCCTTACCCGTCATCTTTTAAAAAAAAAAAAAAAGACAGGTGCTACAGCATTAAGCATATTATCTTCCCACAACCATGTTCAAGTCAAGGGTTAAGATCCCCTTACCCGTCATCTTTTAAAAAAAAAAAAAAAGACAGGTGCTACAGCATTAAGCATATTATCTTCCCACAACCATGTTCAAGTCAAGGGTTAAGATCCCCTTACCCGTCATCTTTTAAAAAAAAAAAAAAAGACAGGTGCTACAGCATTAAGCATATTATCTTCCCACAACCATGTTCAAGTCAAGGGTTAAGATCCCCTTACCCGTCATCTTTTAAAAAAAAAAAAAAAGACAGGTGCTACAGCATTAAGCATATTATCTTCCCACAACCATGTTCAAGTCAAGGGTTAAGATCCCCTTACCCGTCATCTTTTAAAAAAAAAAAAAAAGACAGGTGCTACAGCATTAAGCATATTATCTTCCCACAACCATGTTCAAGACAATAAACAGATATAGGCCTCCTTACCATCCTTTATTTTATAGAGCATAACTTTTTCCAGAAGTTCCCCAGGAAACTTATTTTTTAATGCTGACTGGCAGAGATGGGTCACATGCCCACCCCCAAACAAATTAGCAGCAAGTGGGAATGGGGTTGCCACATTAGACATTGACCAATTGTGTTTCCTTCTCTGGTCTGGGGAAGGGCCCAGCTTTCCTGGGAGCCACCTGAACAAAAGTAGGGAAGCCAAAGGAAAAAGGTGTTGTGTGGATAGACAGAGTGTCTGCCACACAGAGGATGTGATGAGAGATGAACATGACAGATCGTGAGAACCTGATGACTTGTTATGGAGTGTGAACTTTATTCTGAAGGTAACGGAGGTTTCTCTGATGGTTTCCTCATGACTCGGTTCAGGTTATACACTTTAAAAAAAATATTTTACCTCATATGATTTTATACATTTAAACATTTCTCATATTGTATGTCATATATAATTTTGCTTACATACATTTATTTTATTTTATTTTTGGTGGCTGGCCAGTACAGGGATCTGAACCCATGACCTTGGTGTTATGCACTTTTGACAGGAATATAACATAAGAGAAGTTGTATCTCATCTACTGCATCACATCAAAAGACACATGATGTCAATACTGGCTTTGCTGGTAATGTTAACTTTGATCACTCAATTAAGGTATCCACCTCAACTGAAGAACATTTTATAAAATAATTGGTTTGAGCCCTTTAAGATGGCCAATGTCCATGAAAGGCAAAAAAAATGCTGAGGAAATATTCCAGATTAGACTAAAGAAACATAACAACTAAATGCAACAAATGACCTAGATGGCTCTGGGACTAAGGAAAAACAATTTCTAGAAAGGACAATTATTAGAACAAGTGAAATTTGAATATAAACTTATATTGTAACTAACTTATAATTATATGTTACATAATTAAGCTTTGTAATTAACATATTTATTGTTATTACAGTAAGTAATATTGAATTAATGCTAAATTTCCTGAATTTAGTCATTGTATTATGGTTATATAAGAGAAGGTCCTTGTTCTTCAAAGATACATAGTGAAGTATTGAGGGGTGAAGACTCATGATGTCTGTGACTTACAAATGACTCAACAAAAAAAAATTATAACTATTGTTATTACTATTACACAGACATATAAAAATATATATATATCAAATATATATACATAGTGTACTGGCCAGCTGCCAATAAATAAATAAATAAAACAAAACAAAATATATATGAGAGATAAAGCAAATGTGACAAAATGTTATTGATATTCATTATACTATTCTTCCAATTTTTCTGTAGGTTTGAAACTCTTTATTGAAAAAAACCAAAAGAAATACCTAGGAGGTAGATGTGACCTGACTTGGTAACCAACTGCCAGGGAGCCAGTAATCAATCTGTGGTAGATGATGATACCTTGAACTGAGAGGTAGAGAGCAGAGTAGAATCTGAGGTGGGGAAGAGAGAAGGAATAATAGGTTTTATACCTATTAGAATTGAGGTGGGAGTTTATGAGACACCAAGTGGAGAATCTCAGTAGCAGTCAGAATTATTAGGGGTCAGGAACAAAGTGAGACACATATCTCAGGGTTGGTGACCTATGCATGGTGGCTGAAGCTAAGATCCTGTGAGACCACTTAGAGGGTATGTGTAGAAGGAGGCAGAATCTTGGGTTCACCAGCATTTAAGGTTCAGGCCCAGAAGCAGGAACCACACAAGAATGGTTGTAATCACGAGCATATCAGCTATTTCATTCAGTATTCTTATGGAAATAATCATTAGACTTGTAATTTTCAACCATTTTAAATTCGTTCCCAGAGACACTCTTTGTGTTGGTTACTTCTCTATGGGTTTGGGATTACTAGACTTTTGCCAACATCTTCATTTGGGAGCATGATATAGTGAGATGCCCACAAATATATTTGTGATATAAGCAAATTCACACATAATTGTGTAGTATATATTAGAATTAGAACTACAGTCAGGGCTGGATGGTTAGCTCAGTTGGTTAGAGCATGGTGCTGATAACACCAAGGTCCAGGGTTTGATCCCTGTACTGGCCAGCCACACACACAAAACCAAAAAACAAAAGAAAAAAAAACTACCGTCATTCCAGGTTAACTCGTTCCTGAAAACAATTCTCAGACAAAAGGAGCCTATATTACATTATTGTAAATAAGAAAATAAAAATGTATTCCCAGCCTGTCCAAAAATTTCTCTAAATATCACTAAAACCCTCTTAAACACTTATAAAACAATCCTTCAAACATTTCTGCATAATATAAACATTTAAATACTAATTACCTAATTATTTAACATTTAATGAACTTAGTGATTACGTTTGTGAGCAGTACACAATGATATGCACTGTATTGAATGAGCACTATATGATCCCTCTAACCTACAACAACCATGTTTGTTAAAGCACATAACATAATAATGTGTTAGAGATACATAATTAATGCATAAAATTTAGCAAACTAAAATAAACAGAGTAATTTTTTTAAATGGTTACTTACCAAATGATTCTGGTAATGGAGGACTAGGGTGACAGACAACCTTCCCACTAATGATAATTAGAAAAGTGGACAAAATATACAAAATATCTACTCAAAGATAAGAGAGTGAGCCCAGGATTTAGCTTTACCCAAAGGTTACTTACTGATTCCAGAACAGGTCAAGAGCCTAAGCAGTACTTCTGACAGCCTTTCAGGAGTACAGAGACAAAAACTGGAATCCAGGGCCCTCGAAAGATGGAGAGTCTTGGTAAATGCCTGATGTATTAGTCAGGGCTTTCCAGAGAAACAGAACCAACAGGAGCTATACAGATATAAAGATAGACAGATAGATGATGAATTAGCTCACATGATTTTGGAGGCTAGAAAATCCAAAACCTGCAGAACCATTGTCCCAGATCAAGTCTGTAGTCTGGAAGTTGACGTAGAACCAGGAAAAGCTGATGTCCCAGTTCAAATCCTAACACTGGAAATTTCTGTAGAAACAGAAAGAACTGATGTTCCAGTTGGAAGGTCATCAGGCAAAGGTATTCTCTCTTACTCTGGAGAGGGTCAGCTTTTTATTCTACTCAAGCCTTCAACTAATTGGATAAGGCCCACCTACATTAAGGAGGGCAATCTGCTTTATTTAGTTTACTGATTTAAATGTCAATCTCATCCAAAAACACCCTCAAAGGAGCACCCAGAATAAAGTTTGACTGAATATCTGGACACCTTGTGGCCCAGTCAAATTGACAAATAAAATTATCCATCTGTGACATAATAAAAAATGTATATTTGGTCTCTTCCCCTTGTTCCTGACACAGAGCTCCTAAAACCCTTGTAATCTCCTAAATGATAAGGGTGATAGGAGCATTTTTAAAAATAATTTTTGGTCTTAGCTCCCAGTTCCTGACATAACAGGTTTTAAGACCCTGGGAATCACTGGCATGGCAAGAGTGTATTTTTGTATGCTGACTGATGCATGGGGGACGTAGATGGCTTCAAGATGGAAATGATTGCCAGAAGAACCAACCATGTGATTAGAGGATTAAAACTTTCTGCTCCTCCTCCACCTCCATGGAGGGGAGAGGGGCTAGAGATTGAGTTCAATTGCCAATGACCAATGGTTTAATCAATCATGTCTATATAAGGGAATATACATAAAAACCTTAAATTACGAGCTCTGAAGAGCTTCTGGGTTAGTGAACACATGGAGGC
>NW_007730108.1:157526-169335 GCF_000696425.1 Galeopterus variegatus | reverse complement strand
AGGGCTGGATGGTTAGCTCAGTTGGTTAGAGCATGGTGCTGATAACACCAAGGTCCAGGGTTTGATCCCTGTACTGGCCAGCCACACACACAAAACCAAAAAACAAAAGAAAAAAAAACTACCGTCATTCCAGGTTAACTCGTTCCTGAAAACAATTCTCAGACAAAAGGAGCACCCAGAATAAAGTTTGACTGAATATCTGGACACCTTGTGGCCCAGTCAAATTGACAAATAAAATTATCCATCTGTGACATAATAAAAAATGTATATTTGGTCTCTTCCCCTTGTTCCTGACACAGAGCTCCTAAAACCCTTGTAATCTCCTAAATGATAAGGGTGATAGGAGCATTTTTAAAAATAATTTTTGGTCTTAGCTCCCAGTTCCTGACATAACAGGTTTTAAGACCCTGGGAATCACTGGCATGGCAAGAGTGTATTTTTGTATGCTGACTGATGCATGGGGGACGTAGATGGCTTCAAGATGGAAATGATTGCCAGAAGAACCAACCATGTGATTAGAGGATTAAAACTTTCTGCTCCTCCTCCACCTCCATGGAGGGGAGAGGGGCTAGAGATTGAGTTCAATTGCCAATGACCAATGGTTTAATCAATCATGTCTATATAAGGGAATATACATAAAAACCTTAAATTACGAGCTCTGAAGAGCTTCTGGGTTAGTGAACACATGGAGGCACTGGGAAAGTGGCATGCTCAGAGAGGTTATGAATGCACCATGCCCCTTCCCATATCTTGTGCTATGAATCATATCTATTTGGCTGTTCCTGAGCTGTATCCTTTATAATAAATAAGAAAGAGTACGTAAACTTTTTTTCCTACATTCTGTGAGCCATTCTAGAAATTATGAAGCCCAAGGAAGGCGTTGTGGAAACCCACAATTTATAGCCAGTCAGTTTGAGAATCCCAGGCTTATGATTGGCATTTGAAACACAGAGGGAGGACAATCTTGCAGGACTGAGCCCTTAACCTGTGGGGTTTGCACTAACTCTGGGTAGTTAGTGTCAGAATTGAATAAAATTGTAGGATACCCTAGCTGTTATCCAGAGAGTTGGAAAATTGGTTGGTAAAGGGGAAAAACCAAAAACAACCCCCACCCATATATTTGGTGTCAGAAGTGTGAGTAGAGAAACAGTTTTTCTTTTATCATCACAGCTATGCTTTGGGTTGGTACCCTAGGAGTAAGGATGAATTAGAAGAGAAACATTCTTCTCAAGGACTAGAGCCTAGCTTCAAGTCATCTGTATGGCAGAGAAAAATTCAAACCCTAAAATTAAATTAAGCTGATCCCAGATTACTGGCACCCTCAGATAACTGGCAAAATGAAAATGAAAATCTTATTGGGCAAAGATAAAGTCATTTTAGGCCTTAAATTACTATATAATTTTTTTTTTTTTTTTTTTTGGTGGCTGGCCAGTACGAGGATCTGAACCCTTGACCTTGGTGTTATAACACCACATTATTGCTGTATAATTTTTAAAATAAAATGCTAGACACAACATATATAAACAAGCATATAAGTGGATGCTATGATATTTTACAGTTAAATCTAATGCCAATTTTCTTGGCATTATGTGAATCTTTGGTAATAAATGAGAAGCAGTAGAAACAACATGTTGATAATAGAAACAATCTCACAGAAACTTCAGAAAATGACAAATATATTATATTTACTATAGAATTAAAATGCATGACAAGAATAGCATACAACTATGAATAAGGATAATAATGGAGTTATGGTATTCTAAGACCTTTGCCTTATACAGGAGGAGAAAGTAGTAATCATTGACGTGCTGATAAATGTTTAACAACCAGTTCTCTGGAGGAAAAAAGCCTTGGTTTATATCCTTTACTGCTTTCTAAGGTGGCAATGTTCTTATCATGGCCAATTTCAAGCTATCAACATGAGGTTACTGAACATGAAGTTGGAAGAGATGGGCACCATCAGATCTCCTGTGCCAGTATGAGTGGGCTCCAGCAAACTTCTGGATTAGACCTTGAAAATGGAATAATAAAAAATAATCAATCAGGGCCAGCCCATGGCTCACTCGGGAGAGTGCGGTGCTGATAACACCAAGGCCACAGGTTTGGATCCCTATATAGGGATGGCCGGTTAGCTCACTGGGTGAGCGTGGTGCTGACAACACCAAGCGAAGGGTTAAAATCCTCTTACCAGTCATCTTAAAAAAAAAAAAATCAGTCTGAAAGGAAAGAAAAAGAGACAGAATAGGCAGGACAAAAATAAAGCATACAATAAGACGGCTGAATTAAACTAAAAATATGTCAGTAGTCACTTTAAATGTAAATACTGGATATTCCAGTTGAAAGACAAATACTGTACTATAAAAATAAAATGCAGCTATATGCTGCTTATGAGAAACACAACTAAAAACATAAGGTCACAGAAAAGTTGAAAATAAAAGGATAGGAAAAGATTTACTACGCAAACTAACCAAAAGAAAGCTGGTACAACTATATTAATAATAGGGAAAGTAAATTTTAAGACAAAAAGCACTTATTAAAAATATTTCATAGGGCCGGCCTGATGGTGCACTCGGTAGAGTGTGGCGCTTGGGAGTGCGGCGGTGCTCCCGCCGAGGGTTCGGATCCCATGTACAGACCGGTCCGCTCACTGGTTGAGCGCGGTGCGGGCACGACACCGAGGGTTGCGATCCTGTTGCCGGTCGCGGTGCGGGCACAACACTGAGGGTTGCGATCCCATTACCGGTCACGAAAAAAGACAAAAAGAAGAAAAAAAAAATTTCATAATGATAAAATGTTCAATTCATCAGAAGATATAATAATTCTATTACAGAGAGGGACATAATATAGCCTCAAAATATATAAAGAACAGAATTAGAATAGAAATAGAACAATCTATGATAATTTGGGAGATATTAACATACCTTTCTTATTAACTGAAAGAATAAGCAAAAAGCAAATCAGTAATTAAGATAGAAATTATGCAATTAAAGTAGAAATCAATAGCAAAAATATAACTTAAAACTTCCCTGTTCAGAAATTTAAGAATACCAATTCTATACAAACTCTTTCAGAAAATTGAAGAGAAAGGAATACTTCTGAACCTATTTTATGAAACTATTATTATGATACTAAAACTAGAAATTAGTAAACTACAAAAAAGTAAACTACAAAACAATTCTTCATTAAGTATATGTGAGGAAAATAGAATTTAGTCAGGCCCTCTTGCCTCAGGTTCAGCTGGGTATGGTGAAGCATATCCTTTGTAAAGTTGTGTGGAAGCAGAGTTATTGCGCATGTGCACCCATGTATCCTTTGGCTTGTTGCTATTTTTGTGTGCTCTTCAGTATGTGAGGCAGCAGCTCTGAACTGCTGGTTGGCAAAGCTTGCATCTAAAAATAAAGCCTATTGTTTCTTCACCCACTGCTTCAAGGACCTTTTCCTTTTTTTTTTGTCTTTTGTCTTTTTCCGTGTCCGGCAACGGATCGCAACCCTCAGTGTTGCCCCCGTACCGGACCAGGGACCGGCAACGGGATCGCAACCCTCGGTGTTGCTCCCGCGCCTTGCTCAGCCAGTGAGCGGGAACCGGTCTGTATGTGGGATCCGAACCCTCGGGCGGGAGCGCCGCCGCACTTCCCAAGTGGCGCACTTATCCAGTGCGCCACCGGGCCGGCCCTCAAGGACCTTTTCCTGTTACCTAGCTCATACACCTGTGTGTGAAGGGTTTGTGACCCAGTCTGGACAACGAGCTCAAGAGGTCTGTGAGCTCCAGCCCTAGCTCTACAGTATAGATGCAAAAATTTTTTTTTTTTTTTTTTTTTTTAATGACCGGTAAGGGGATCTTAACCCTTTGACTTGGTATTGTCAGCACCATGCTCTCCCAAGTGAGATAACTGGCCATCCCTATATAGGGATCCGAACCCATGGCCTTGTTGTTATCTGCACCACACTCTCCCAAGTGAGCCACGGGCTGGCCCTTAGATGCAAAAATTCTTAACAAAATTTTAGAAATTGAATATGACAATATATAAAAAGGATAATACATCAAGACCAAGTGGGACTTTTCTCAGCAATGCAAGTTTAGTTTAAAACTAAAAACAAAAAATTTAAACTATAAAACTTCTTAAAAAAAAAAAAAAGAGAAAATCTATGTGACTTTGGATTAGGCAAAGCTTTCCTAGATATGACACCTGATGAATGGACTTCGTCAAAATTAAGAACTTCTGTTCTTTTAAGGATATTAAGAGAATGAATGAAAAGAGAAACCACAGATTGGAAATAAATTAGGACAATCAACTTGGTAAAATATTTTCAAATATAATTGTCATAATTTATCAAATCCTTTTATTGTGCTAAGAACTGTAAAGCACTTTATATACATTGTCTATTTTAATCCTTAGAACAGTCCTGGGGGGTGGGGCCTATTATCCTCATTTTACAGATAAATTTAGACAAGCTGATTGACTTGCTTAAAGTCACATACCTGGTAAGGAGCAGAGCCAGAATTTGGACCCCGTTCTATCTGTTTCCAAAGTCAGTGAACTCTCTTAACCACTCCATCATACTACCTTTAATTAAAACAATCTAAGCTTGCATAACAACATGGGAAATGTGTTAGAAACAAAATGTGTAAAAAACAGCCCTGGCCTCCAGGAGACTTACATGCTGGTGGACAAAAGATTTCACTTATCAAATTAGGTAAACAGACTGGTATATAAGCTTTGTTCCTCCCGTCAGAATTTGGAACATTACTCTCTTGCAATGTTCTTGTGCTTTGCTTTCCCCTAGCACATTAAAAAATAAAATTTGTTATGCCTTTTCTATTGATCTCAATTTATCAGTGATTTTTATTAATGAACCTTTAGGGGTGACGTTTTCCTTTGGTCCCTACAGTTATGGCATTATAAACAGGATACCAAAAGCAGTCCTGCCCTTCTGGAGCCACAGATGGAAGAGATCAGAGCATGAAAGCCAGCAGAAAAGGATTCCTCTCAAGGATCTCCTGACCCAAACTGAAGGAGAAATTAATAAAGCTCTAAACAGAAAAAATGGGTTAGGAGAATACTTTAGAACAATCAGCCTGGAGCTGCAGACTTGCTACAAGACACATAATGCCCAGACCCCGAGACACCAAGGAAGACCTCAATAAAGCTATGCTGATTCCATCCTGAATCAGCACCGTAAGATAACATCAAGGATGGGAGCAGAAACCAGAGGGAGCTTTGGCGGGACCTTCTACCTGGCTCCTTGCCTCGAGCCCCCACAGCTCCCATCCCCTTCCCTTCTGCTTTTCCTTTCCCACTTTCCATTTCCTCAACTTCCCATTAAAAACTCCTCAGTAAATCTGAGTCTTTGACATGGCTTTAATCTGGCCATTCTCCTCCAGTTTTACTGAAAGAGATGTGTTAGCCTAACATCTCTCTTCAGGACATCAGTATTCCTGAATAAAAACTGACTTGCATTTTCACCAAAAAAATAAAAAAATAAAAAAATAAAAAAATTAGGTAAACTATGCATGGTATATATAAGTATGCTCGTGTACTTGTCTTGTAAGTATGATATTTGTGATAGTATGCTATTTATATGCCATCTGAGACTACCCTATGTCCCTAGACATCCCATATACTGGTCCCATCCCTGTCCTATGGAAATAAACTGGATGAGCAGCCTAAAATGGAAAAAATCTGCATGCATTTCTCATTCCTTCTGGTCTGAATTGTACAAGATTCTTTATATAGGAAACTTTTCCTGCTTGGGACCATACCCAGCATTAGGATAATATCTAAATCATAAGGCATAAGGATTATTAAGTGTTAACACAGATATGCATTTATGTTTTCATCTTTTTGTTTACTTATAGCTCTTATAGGCATTGATTCAATATTTCCAGCAGTTTTCAACGTGAGTAGATGGCAGGCCTTATTAACCCACTTAAGAGACAGAAATGGAGGCAGACCAGCAATAAGTGTTCACTGTTTTAGCTAGTGGCACAAGCAAGAACCAATCTTCTTACTACAAATCCACATTCTAGTTACTAAATCAAAACTCTCAGAGTAGGAAATCCTTAGGCCTTTGCAAACATCTTTCCAAACTATGATTGGTTTTGTTCCTGATGTGTCTATACAAGCCCCACCTCCCATTCTTAACTACAGTAGTGGTAACCTCTCTATCCTTTGACATCTCAGACTGTTTCTTTCATTCATTCATACTTTCATTCAAGAAACATTAACCAGGACCTTCCAGGTTCAAGGCACTGTTTATTTACTTGTATTTAAAATTATCTGTGGACTGATCTTATCCCAGTCTCTAAGTTCCTTGAGGATACAGGGATCTTACTTTACTTTTCTGTATACTGTACAAAATGTTTAACACAATACTTAGCACTTGGTGAGTACTCATTAAATATTTGATGACTTGAATTTTGATTAAATTCCAGTTCAATCCAATTCCAACCCAATCAGTAAAGCAAACAAAATCATCCGATGGCAGTGTCCAACCCCTTTCTTTCCCTCTTTTTCCACTTCTACGTACCACGTTCCCTGATACTAATTTTTTAAAATGCAGAGTCCTCATTTGGTATACTAAATTAGTGTTATTACAACAGTCTAAAAAACAAACACTATAATTAACTCACCCTTCTTGGAACTCCGATGGCTCTTATACCAGGTATAAATGTGAAAGGGCCAAAAAGGCCAGCCCTGTCCCCACGTTGTATCACAACCTTCAGCAAGTCTCAAAATACTCTGGGGTCTTGTTTCCTCAGTTACAGAATAGTGTGGTTTAATTTAAATAGCCTAGTTTAGAGGTAAGATTCTACTTCTTCTTCTTTTTTTTTTTTTAAAGATGACCGGTAAGGGGATCTCAACCCTTGGCTTGGTGTTGTCAGCACCACACTCAGCCAGTGAGCCAACCGGCCATCCCCATATAGGATCCGTGGCCTTGGTGTTATCAGCACCGCACTCTCCCGAGTAAGCCACAGGGCGGCCCTAAGATTCTACTTCTGAAATGACTTAAATATGAAATGAAATGCATCAAAGCTTTGTTCAGGCTAAAATGCAAAATACCGACTAAAAAGACAGCACTAGAGATGAAGATTAAATGTCTTACTGTTATTTTCCTGGGGCTAACATTTATTTTCCTGTCATTTATCAGAGTCTGCTATTAATTTGTATGTGTTATTCACATCTACCCAGATTATAAATTCATTCAAAGAAAGAACCGTCCTTTTTAAAGAGGTGGGATCTAAATAAAACACTTGGTATTTTGAGCTGGGTACCAACTCTACATGGGGATTGGCTCGTGTAACCTGCATACACTTGAGGAATACTTGCTTTCCATGCATTCTGTGCTTTCTTCGTCAAATTGTCTCTTGAAAGAGGTAATTCATTTATACTGATCTTTCCGCTGTCTCTATCTGTTGTTGTTCCCCCTACCACCAAAAGCTTTGTAGCTGTGGGACAAAGTAAAACCAATGACTTCCAGTGCATTACTGCTCCATCAACAGCTGGATTAACTAACCTCAAAGAACACAGCGTGGCTCTGAAACCGGGAGTTCGACAAGTTGAGCGTTCACCCCGTACAATCAAATATGCAAACCATCATATGGAGCGAAACGCGCTCGGTTAGCGCCCTGTAGTGGGAACGGGGAGCTGCTCCTGAATTTCTATGGGTTCAAGGGCAGCAATCCTATTGGAAGTGGGATTCAGGGCATTTCTTAGAAGCTCCAAGCTCACTGTCTTCACGTGTCTTGGGGGGAGTTGCTAAATTCCCAACTCTTCTTTCCTGTGGCGCCATCTTGGGAGCAGGGTCCTGACCGACGAAGGGTCGAGAAGGTTCATGGGGGGCCTCAGAGGCCTTCCACAGAGGGACCATGGCAGAGGCTTCCCTCTGGAAGTCGCCCTCAGATCGACCGGCTCTGACTCGGGCGCTTTAGAGGGAGAAAAATTTAAGTCTCTTGTCGGGTCCACAGGGTTTGAAAGACCCTCATCCTCAGTAACTCATCCCCTGACAAAAGCACTTGTGAAGCCACCAAGGCTCCATACCCCGGTCCACGATTCTGAGGGAGTTTTTCCAGGAAAGGAGTAAGACGCCCAAGCTACTTCGCCAGTACCTTCTAGCCGTCTTGCGACGCCGCCTGAGGGGCCACCGCAACAGCTGCGACACCCGACCCTCCCCCCGCCACACCCGGCCCAGTCCCCGACCGCGCGCCCGAGCTGTGCGCGTGCGCCGACCTCCGGCGCGGCCGCGCTGCGCAGGCGCCGTGGCAGTTTCCGGGATCTGTCAGCCGCTCCCTCCGGGCCTCGGTCCTTCGCCCGCACCCGCCGGAGCCTGTTCGCGTCGACTGACCAGAGTCCGCGAATTCTCCGCTCCGAGCCCGTCCGGACTGTCCCCCACCCCAGGTAAGGGGCAGCAGGGGCAAGCGTCTGGCCCTGTCCACTGACCCGGCCTCGCTCCCGACTTCGACCTGCGGGGGCAGTGAGGCGGGGGCTTAGGCCGCGGGGCCCCGAGGCTGAGGGGCTGTGCCGGCTCCTCCAGCCGGGCCTCCTGACGGGGCGGGGGATACCCGTTCTCCGTGGGTCCCCCCGAGCCCCTGAGGTCCCCACACATACAAATCGCTTCTCTCAAGATTTTCGAGCTCCAAGCCTTCCCCTGTGCCTCAATTAACGGCTCCTTCTCTGGCGCCCCCATAGCCCTATTTGCACCTCTACAGTGGACATTTATCATAGTCTATAAAATTGTTAAGTGGGATGAGCCTCCCTCTTTCCGAGCGTCACGAGAGATCACTCATCTCTTTCTTTATCGTCTAGAATAAGTCCCTGCACACAGTAGGCGCCCCATGGAATGTGTGCCTCCTGTCGAGGGCAGCCCTCGACCCTTCATTTATTGAGGGATCGTCCCGAACACGAGAAAAACCCTTCCCCAAGTTTGTTAAGATTCACCACAGTCAAACTTTTACCCTTCTCTGCACTCCTATTCGCTTCGTGGAACCTTTCATGTAGGACTGCCAAAGTTCCAATTCTGGCACCACCACTTTGTTGGAAGCGCTGGGAAGATTGCTTCTCTGTGCCTCTGTTTCCTCATCTGCAGTAAGACAATTCTTAGGGTATTTCCGAGGATCAAGTAAGCTTATTTGCGTAAATTGCTTAGAATAGTTCTTGGCTCAGAGTAGGTGCCCAATAAATATTAGCTATTATTACTGCTTCTGAGCATTCTATGCATATCTATATTCCCTTCCTGTCCTATCCGCCCCCCCCCCGCCAGCCCTGAAGCCCAGAATGGTATCAGATTTATTTATGTTTCTGGCCCCAACCAGGTACTTACAACACTGCTGGGAACATGGTAGGCACGTAATAAATTGCAGCCTGGAATCTTTGATTATAAAGCCATCTGTTCTCATTTTGTGGCTTTGGAACCTTCTATCCACTTCAACCAATTGCCTAAATTACCGAAATTATCTTAGTTCTGCCCCCTTCCATCGGTTTTATCTAATCTTTTGGTTTCAGCCATAGGCCCTGGGATTTCAGGTACATAAAAACAAAGGAGAAGTTATCAATCGAGGGTGTTTTTGCCCTCTTAGGGAGTGGGTAAGTGGGTGTTACTGTTGGCTTCCTACCATAAAAGTATACGGAGACCTTCTGGGGTTCATCTACTAATGACAATCAAAGGAGGGGATTATTTTGGGAAATTATAACTTCTGCATTGGATGGAAAGTGGCAGTAGTTTGATCAAGTTATCTAATCTTATGCTGAAGCAAATCTTGCATAAAGAAGTTTAATTTTGTCTGCTGGTAAGGTGGTACCTGGTAGTGGAGCCTGTCTGAACACTTGGGAGGGTGTGGTGACCTCGTTGGAGTACCTGGTGTTGCTAGGTTGGGTAATGAGAGCAATTAGAAACTAAATGAATCACAGTCTTGAAAACTGACCCTAAACGGGATAGAAATTCCCACTTGTATGAATATTTTCAGTCTCCAGAGGAATAGGGCCAAGAATCAATGCTTTTGTCAGCGTTTCCAAGTTCAGAGGATACTAACCGGCAAGTATGTTAAGTTTGGTTCAAAAGCCTTGGGTTACACAAATAAATTGGGGGTGGGGGGAGAAGACACAACAATTCCAATTCCTTGAAGTTGATACGACAAGCAAACAGATATGAGGTTGTTGCAAGGGAGGGGAGAGAGGGAGAGAGGTTTCGGTAATGGGCCACAATAATCAGCCACATTGTATATTGACAAAATAAAATAAAATTAAAAAAAAAAAAACAAAAAACCTTGGGTCAAAGGAAGAAAGGGAACTAACTTACTGAAGATGTATTTTGGGCTAGGCTCTGTACTACATGCTTTCACATGTTATTATTTAATCCTCTTACCAAGAGCCTTGTGATGTTAGTGATATATCCATTTTACAGATGAAAACAAAATGAGGTTTAGAGATACTGATTTTCTCAGGGTCTCATAGCTAGTATATGTCAGAGCCAGAATTCAAACCTTGGCTCCAGAGCCCATGGCTAACCATACATCAGAATGACTGTACTTAAAGTGATAGGGGAAAAAACGGGGTGAACAATCCCTAGAATCGTACCATGCCATAAATCATTTATGTCTCTCTCAGTACTGGACAATAAAAGGTCATCAGTAGAAACTTGTTAAATTTAATATGACCACCTTTTTGTCTCTTTTTCTCCTCTCTAGTCCTATTGAGTCAAAGATTTTCAGATTTCACTTAAACATTAACCACAGTTCAGAAATTATAATTATCACCCTATGACAGAAGATATCCTTTTCTTGTTGCAAAATTCAGGCTGTTATGAATTTTTTCTGCATTTATAGAGTTTGATGAATACAAACTTTGTTTACCAGGTGCATTATAAATTTGACAAACGTGAGTTGTCTTGGTTTATAGACTTAAAATAGCCACATGATTAAAAAAGAATAAGCTTTGGTATATGTCCAAATATGGAATCTGAATGATATATTGAAATTAGAAATACAATTTTAGAAGTAATTATGTCATTGTGTGAATGTTTACCTCTTTTGAAGGCTTTGTTACATTACTTATAAAACTGAGTTGAAGAATGAGAAAGCCTTTGTCTGCAGCTGTACTTTTTAAACTGTACATGAATATGTGCTTTTTTTTTTTTTTTTTTTCCTTTTTGTCTTTTTTACTGACTGGCAACGGGATCGCAACCCTCGGTGTCCCGCCCGCACCGCGCTCAGCCAGTGAGCGGGAACTGGTCTCCACATGGAATCCAAACCCTCAGTGGGAGCGCCACCGCGCTCCCAAGTGGCGCACTCTCCAGTGCGCCACTGGGCCGGCCCTGAATATGTGCTTTTATTGCATATATTCACATTAAATTATTAATTTGCAGACCAATTTGGTTTCAGTTAACAAATGAGCTTATTAAATGTGACTTTTGAACTAAATTGCTTTTAATTAAGGAGATGATTGTGACACTGTATATTTTGAGAAGCTATGAGTAAAACCTGTTGTGACAGAACAATTTGGAGTAAAAGCTTCTGATATCAGAGAGAGAAGATAAAGAGAGAAACTTCCAGTGAGCATCTGGAAGTTTATTTTTTAAAAAACAAATTAAGCAGTCTCATTTGAATGCATTTAAAATTTTTAAGTGTACAATTAGAGGCATTTTCTTTGTGAGTTGCAATTTGTTTCCTAGGACATGTAAAAGAAAAAAATAATGATTTAAAATACCTTCACTCGGGCTGGCCCGGTGGCGCACTCGGTAGAGTGCGGCGCTTGGGAGCGCGGCAGCGCTCCCACCGAGGGTTTGGATCCCATATACAGACCGGTCTGCTCACTGG
>NW_007730108.1:152363-156846 GCF_000696425.1 Galeopterus variegatus | reverse complement strand
CGGGCGCGACACTGAGGGTTGTGATCCCGTTACCGGTCACAAAAAAAGACAAAAAGGAAAATAAATAAATAAATAAATAAATAAATNCGGGCGCGACACTGAGGGTTGTGATCCCGTTACCAGTCACGAAAAAAGACAAAAAGGAAAATAAATAAATAAATAAAATAAAATACCTTCACTCTTAGACTGAATGTGAAACACTGACTTTTCTTTGACAGTTCAAGATATCAGATGTTTTTTGTTTAAGGGTGCTCTTATTTGTATTTGACCTTTGGGTTTCTTTACAATAATTAGCAGAGGTATTTCTTCTGCTTTATGCAGAGATTGATTTCTGCCTTTTCAGCTGAACTTTTGTTGTTCATTTCACAATCTTCTGGTGGCCCTTCCATTCATTTCCTGCTTGTATCAGAATTTCTGTCTCACATTTCAGTCTCCACCCTAGGTTAACATGGCTTATACTTAAGTGTATTGAAACTTCAGTTTGTAGTGAGAGTGCCTCTTAGAAATGATAAAGTTGGGGATGGGGAAAAGGCTGGCTGCTTTTTCCCCCCTGTTTAAGGTAATCATTGCTTCTTCAGTGGATCTAGATTTGGGTACCTATAAAATAGAGAATTTTATTTGATGTCTAATTTAATGATGTTTTGTAGATTCCTTTTTTAATTTAGTTACAATAAAAAGTTTAAAGAGTAGTATCACAAGCACCTGCATACTCTTTACCTAGATTCACTGGTTGTTAACATTTTGCCACATTTGTGTGTGCTCTCTAGCTCTGTATATATTTTCTGTCCTGAACAATTAAAAATAAGTTACAGAAGACATCGTGACACTTCATTCCTAAACACTTCACCATCTTTATCTCCTAAGAGGTAGGACATCCTCTTACCTAACAGTAATACCATTATCATAGCTAAGAAAATGAAAATAATACCATATTGTTAGGTTATATCTGCCTCAAATTGAAGTTTTCCCTATTGTACAAAATACATCTTTTTTGGCTATTTTTAAAAATACAGATTACAATCAAATTTCATTGATCAAATTTTGTTTTCAAAGCTCTTTTTTAATCTGGAACAGTTCCCTCTGCCCCTCCCAATGTGGCCTTTTTTGAATAGTCCAGGCCAATTGTTCTATAGACTGGCACACATCCTGGCTTTAACTGTTTATTTCTTCCTTATGTTGCAAAACTAATTCCTCTCCCCTTTGTTTCCTGTAAACTGGAAATTATGTCTGGCTGTTGATTGGATTTAGAGTAAATGTGTTCAGCATAAATACTTCATAGATAGGTTGATCATATTCTCAGGATAGTCCTGTGACCTATTGTCACAGCATTTTTATTTTATTTTATTTTATTTTTTTGGTGGCTGGCCAGTACAGGGATTGAACCCTGGACCTTGGTGTTACCAGCACCACACTCTAACCAATTGAGCTAACCAGCCAACCCCCACATCATAATTATTAATAGTGCCCCCTTTTGCTTTCAAAAGTATTCTGGTCTGGATGATAAGTCACTATAAGTGATGATGTGCACTTTGTATTGCCTTCCATCAGGAGGCCCATCAAGTTAGATTGTTCTCCTGTTTGTGATACTAAGTTTGACTACTTGGTTAAGGTGGTGACTGCCAGATTTCTTTATTGCAAAGGCATGTTTTTCCCTTTGCAGTTAGTAAGTAATCTATGGGATAAAAATTTGAGGGCCGGCCTGGTGGCGCACTGCGCTAGTGCGCCGCTTGGGAAGCGCGGCGGCGCTCCCGCCCGAGGGTTCGGATCCCACATACAGACCGGTTCCCGCTCACTGGCTGAGTGAGGTGCGGGGGCAACACCGAGGGTTGCGATCCCGTTGCCGGTCCCGGTCCGGTACGGGGGCGACACAGGGTTGCGATCCGTTGCCGGACACGGAAAAAGACAAAAAAAAAAAAAAAAAAAATTTGAGACTGTGTGAATATCCTATACCTTAACAATCTTTCACCTATGGTTTGAGAGTCCATTGATGATTTTTTTGTTCAGTCCTTCAGCCCCCTCCTCCCTCAGCCCTCTCCCTCCTGAGACACCTCCCTTAGACCCAGGAGTGCAGTCCTTCAGTTCCCTCCTCCTTCAGACCCAGGATTTCAGGCCCAAGCCCCCTCCTCCCCTAAACACCTCCCTCAGACCCAGAAGTCCAGGCCTCCAGCCCCCGCCTTCCTCTCATTGATGACTTTCAATAGAATAAATTCTGCATTAGTGATTACAGTGCTAGTTCTATTTAAATGTTAAGTTTCAACATTGAGATTGATTTGATTCTTTTTTAATGTTAGAACAATGTTTTGTTTATGTCAAACATTTCAAGATCCTCAGACAACTTAAATATTGGTTGCCTGCCACTTTAAAATGCTTTTTTCTGTTGCTCACTGCAGCTTTCTATCCTTTGAAAACACTAAGAATAATGTCCCTGCATCAGTTTTTACTAGAGCCAATCACCTGTCATGCCTGGAACAGGGATCGTACCCGTAAGTATGCTATTAACTTTGCTTCTTTATTTTGGCACCTTTGATACATTTCAGATTTAGCACTTTTAGGGTTCACATATTTTGGTGTCACATGTGAAAAGGAAATAAATCTATTGATATAGATTCAGAAGGGAACTAGGTCAGTCAGTCCTTTGGTGTACAGATAGAGAAACTGAGGCCCAGAGTGGTGGAGACTTTCCAGTGATTACATACCAAATTAATGTCAGACGCATTGCTAGCCCCTAAACCTTCTGGCTCATTTTTCACTTCTTTTTCTACAATACCACCTGGAGAACAGTTTATGTCAGAAATATCTTTCATTACCTAAGAACCCAGTGTTTTGAATGGTTGTGCAGTAATGCCACACTCATCCAGCATTTAGTCAGAATTCTAGGACCTAGAAATAAGCTGTTCCAGAGACATATGGTTTACTTCTGAGATACTCAGAGCATTATTAACTAGTATTTAGTATGTTATGTTATGTTATTTATTTATTTATTTTGTTTTGTTTTGTTTTTTGGTGGCTGGCTGGTATGGGGATCTGAAGCCTTGACCTTGGTGTTACAACACTGCATTTTAATCAACTGAGCTAACTGGCCATCCCAACTATGTTATTTATCATAAGCTTGAGTTTCTAGAGTTCTAGCTCCAGCAACCTAGAAAGAAATAGAGAAGTCTCTTAGAAGTAGGCAGAGTTCAGCAAGCAATGTGACAGATAATATAACAAGGAGGAGGCAAACAAGAAATAAAAACACAAGAAATACAAACAGAAATAGATGTGTATTTTCATGCCCATGAGTTATTAAAAAGTAAAATTATATTCACTGTTACTTTTTAATAACAGCTTTATTGAAATATTCACATAAAACCAAACTCACCCTTTTATTTTATTTCATTTATTTCTTTTTTTTAAAAGATGACTGGTAAGGAGATCTTAACCCTTGATTGGGTGTTGTCAGCACCACGCTCTCCCAAGTGAGCTAACTGGCCATCCCTATATAGGGATCCGATCCTGTGGCCTTGGTGTTATCAGCACCACACTCTCCCAAGTGAGCTAACTGGCCATCCCTATATAGGGATCCGATCCTGTGGCCTTGGTGTTATCAGCACCACACTCTCCCAAGTGAGCTAACTGGCCATCCCTATATAGGGATCCGATCCTGTGGCCTTGGTGTTATCAGCACCACACTCTCCCAAGTGAGCCACAGGCTGACCTAAAATTCACCCTTTTACAGTGTACAATTCAGTGGTTTTTAGTGTATTCACAGTTATGCAATCATTACCACTATTTAATTTCAGAATATCGCCCCTAAAAGAAACTCTGTACCCATTAGCAGTCACTTCCAGTTTTCCCCCAAATCTCTCCATCCTAGGCAACCACTGATTTACCTTTTGTTTCTATGGATTTGCCTATTGTGGACATTTTGCATAAATGGGATCATATATAATATGTTGCTTTTTGCATGTGGCTTCTTTCACTGAGCTTAGTGTTTTCAGGGTTTATCCATGTTGTAGAATATATCAGTACTCCATTCCTTTTTATGGTTGAATAATCCATTCTATAGATGTACCACATTTTGTTCATCTATTCATTGGTTTGTAGACTTTTGGGTTGTTTCCACTTACTGGCTATTGTGAATAATGCTACTGTGAATATTTGTGTATGTTTTTATGTGGACATATGTTTTCAATTCTCTTGTATACCTAGGAGTTGAATTGCTGAGTATATGGCAACTATGTTGAACAAGTTTGAGGATCTATCAGACTGTTTTCCAAAATGGCCACACCATTTTATTCTCACTAGCAGTAAATGAGGTTCTAATTTCTCCACATCCCGCCAGTACTTGTTATTATCTGTCTTTTTTATTATAGCCATCCTAATGGGTATAAAGTAGTGTCTTATTGTGGAGTTTTTTTGTGGATTTTGAGGGGGAGGGTTTTTTTTTTTTGTCTTTTGTCTTTTGTCTTTTGCCGTGTCCGGCAACGGATCACAACCCTCA
>NW_007730108.1:150748-151415 GCF_000696425.1 Galeopterus variegatus | reverse complement strand
GGGATCCGAACCCTCGGACGGGAGCGCCGCCGCGCTTCCCAAGCGGCGCACTATCCAGTGCGCCACCGGGCCGGCCCCTTGAGGGGGAGGGTTTGTTAATATTTTGGGCATAGTGGGCATGGCAATCGTGGTGGTTTTGATACATTTCTTTCATGACTAATGATGTTGAGCATCTTTTCACAGGCTTATTGTCTATCTGTGTATCTTCTTTGGAGAAATGTCTATTCAGATCTGCACTATCCAGTGCGCCACCGGGCGGCCCCTCCTTTGCACATTTTTAAATTGGGTTGTTTTATTGTTGAGTTGTAAGAATAACATATATTCTGGATACAAGTCTTATCTGATATGATTAACAAATAATTTCTACCATTCTGTGGGTTATCTTTTCACTTTCTTGGTGGTGGTCTTTGAAGCACAGAAATTTTAATTTCGAAACAGTCTAATTTATCTATTTTTCCTTTTGTTGCTTGCACTTTGCTGTTGTGTTTAGGAAATCATTGCCTAATCCAGGATCACAAAAATGTATGCCAGTATCTATGTTTCCTTCTAAGAGTCTTAAAGTTTTAGCTCTTATATTTAGGTCTTTTTAGCTAATTTTTGGATGTGATATGAAATAGGGGTCCAATTCATTCTTTTTTTTTTCTTTTTTTTTTTTTTTTTTTTTTTT